>NC_081415.1:83154684-83207659 GCF_030272615.1 Cryptomeria japonica | reverse complement strand
GCTTGGAGTCTTGTTTATATGATGTTCTATTCATAACTTTAAATTTAATATATCATTTTATTAGCCCACCATATGACCCCTTAGGTGTCATTAGAGGTCGTATTGTTTCCTAAGAGGTCATATGGTATCCTGTGACCCCTTAAGACCCCTCCTCCTTTCCCTCACCCCTACTCTCCCCCCTCTCCCTCTCTCTCTCTCTCTCTCTCTCTCTCTCTCTCTCTCTCTCTCTCTCTCTCTCTCTCTCTCTCTCTCTCTCTCTCTCTCTCCCTCTACCTCTCTCCCTCTCTCTACTTTCCTCCTCTCTCTCTCTCTCTCTCTCTCTCTCTCTCTCTCTCTCTCTCTCTCTTCTCTCTCTCTCTCTCTCTCTCTCTCTCTCTCTCTCTCTCTCTACCTTCCCTCCCCCCTCTTCTCTCCCTCTCTCCCTCCCTCTACCTCTCCCTTCCCCCCATCTTCTCTCCCTCTCTCCCTCTCTCTCCCTCTCCCTCTCTCTCCCTCTCCCTCCCTCTCCTCTCCCTCTCCCTCCCTTCCCCCCTCTTCTCTCCCTATCTCTCTCTATCTCCCTCTCTCCCTCCTCTTCCCCTCTCTCCCTCTCCCACCCCCCCTCTTCTCTCTCTCTCTCTCTCTCTCTCTCTCTCTCTCTCTCTCTCTCTCTCTCTCTCTCTCTCTCTCTCTCTCTCTCTCTCTCTCTCTCTCTCTCTCTCTCCTCTCTCTCTCTCTCTCTCTCAACCTAATTAGAATTTCCATAAGTAAAGGGTTTACCATATAAAATACGTACTCTAACTAGTATTACATGATTTTACAAATGAAACCATTGATAATTTAAAGTAAAAATATTTTAAGCTCACATGAGTGTAATCAATAGGAAAATATTTTGTTTCCTTAATTATGTTACTTCAATTTGGTAAATTAGTACAAATTGAGTTTTTGATAGAATTGTACTAAATTAAAAATGATAATTAGTTAGGCCATAGTAATCCAATGATGAGGTATTCTAGCCAAGTTATCATAAATGACATGATATTAGGTAGATAAATTCTCATGTGAATCAGTGGTTGTTGCATTAATTAATATTTCAATTTATATTTTATTGTGATAGAAAATAAATAATATTTAAAATCGATATTTACATATGCACCATTAGATGATTGAATATCAATGACATAGGTTCAATTTTGGGTTGAAGCTTTGACACAACCAATTTCCTACAGAGAGTCACCAAAATTGAGCCAAGTGTCACTTTCCTTCCTATTACATAACACATTGCTTTCATATTGCAACTTTATTGAAGTAGTCCCACCTCAAAGTTGCAATGCTATAAAATTAGTTGATCTGACTACTATTTACTTGACGTAGACTATTATTTGATGTGACTATTGAATTCACTTTATAATTTTACAAATGAAAAGGAATTTTGGTGGTGCCAATTTCTATGAAGCTCAAATTTCCATTTTTGTCATTTCAACATTATTTTAATATACAATAAAGAATTTTTAATATTGATATTTTTATAAATGGACCATGAAATGATCAAATTCCAATAGCATAGGTTCAATTCTAGAACATAGCTCTTACAGAACTAGTTTCTTACATAGAGTCTCTATAATTGAGATAAGTGTTACCTTCTTGCTGAATCATGCAAGGATTTCATATGGAAACTTCATGGAAGTGGTCCCACCTCAATGTCATGATACTATAAAATTACTTTATGTGACTATTATTACTTAATCTAGAGTATTAATTGCTCACCTGACTACTGAATTTACCTCTACAACCTTGCAAATTACCATTTATGTCATTTTGATATAATTTTGATGAAAAATAAATAATTTATATAATATTGGTATCTATGTATGCACATTTAGATGATGATCAATGTCATAGTTTCTATTCTAGGCCAAAGCTTTGACACAACCAATTTTCTACATAAGTCCCTAAAATTAAGACAAGTGTTAGCTTTTTATTGCATCATGTAGGGCCTTAATATTGTAGCTTCATTGAAGTAGTCCCACCTCAAACCTGTGATGTTTTAAAAAAATGTGTGAGGTATGAAAACTATCATAAGCCCTTTACTAATCAATGATACATGCTTGCATCATGTACATATCTTTTCTTCAAGATGAATTTAAATTGCAACAACACAATAAATGACAAGTTGCCTATATCAATGAATTCAATTCTTTTGTGTTAGAAATAAATATAATTTATTAAGATATTTATTAATTTACATATGCACCATCAGTCCATCGGATGATAAAGTATCAACGACATTAACATATTATTCTAGGTTTAAGCTCTAATACAACTAATTTTATACATAAAGTCTCTAAAATTGAGACTAGTAGAACCTCTATAAATTTTTTTGGCTCTCTTCCTTTATTAGTCCCAACCCCATGTTTTTGTAGGTCTTAAATCCTAAGCCTTTGTATGTATGCCCTAAACCCGTAAACTCTTGATTTATATTTTGAAGTGGACTTGTTCTTGTTGAACACTTCTGGATGTTGAGAGGGGGGATGAATCAACATATATTAAAACTTAATTAATTTAACCACTCAATTATCATTCATTCAATTTACCTATGTGCAGAGGCAAAAAATTAGAAAAAACAATAGCAATCACACATGAACAACAAGATATTACATGGAAAACCAAACAATATAAAACCGCAGTGAGAACTATCTCACTATATGAAAAACATGTTACAATGTTTAGGTTGAATGCCAAGGAGCTCACTAGCTCTAATCAGGACTTGTAAGACTGAGGCCCACAATCTTAGGTAAAGATACAAAAAGACTTGTAGATGTTGAAGATCACTTCTTCAAGAAAAGTTACATTATATGTGAAAGAAAAATATTAATATGATTGAGTTGTAGGCAACCACATCCACTGATATGTTGATACCAGTTCATATTTAAAATACACCTGAAACTACCTTCATTGCTACTCTACTCCACTTGCAATCCTTTGTACAACTTCACATGCACTTCACACAACACACACTACATATCATGAATCTCTAATATGATTTTATCCCTTTTATACCATTCACAACCAAAATGATCATGAATTACTAGGTCAACCTAAATTAGATGTAATGTATAGGATCAAAACAATTGGCCCAAAAATAATATTCAAGGAAATACAAAAGGAAAAATGAAACATGTGAGGCATCATACTATATTATTGGCACACCTTCCATATCACTCAAAAATAACTCCTATAATTTTACATGCAACCACATGGACCAAAACATCATAGGTCGACTCCTAATGATTAAATAGTTAAGGCACAACAAATCAACTTACTCAAATTATAATTTGGACCACCAATTTTTTTTTCATATGATAAACAAAGACTCACCTAATATCAATGAATCCAAATCATCAAACCACATCACCAAAATACTTGAATGTAGAGAAATGCAATGCAATCTTGTACATTGTCACTTTTTCAGTATACAAACCTAAAATCAGGTAGACATAACTCCTACTATAGACCAAATTGGAATCTGAAAACTATGATATATCATGCATTTTCATCCACCAACATTATATTCCAATTGCAAGAATAGATAAGATATATGTGTCATATTGTGGACTAAAGTTCACATAACCAACACCAATTGTATACCACCAAGATAATCTCCAAATCTCTAGAAAATCTATACTACAACTTGATATACCATATAAGTGACTAAAAGCAATCTCCAACCATCCACATGACAACTGAACTAGCCCACTATTACTACACTACTCTAGATCACATCTGAACCAAAAATATCAACAAGTTACATATTTGGAACAACAAGTTTGACATCAAGGACAATATAAAATTATATTTGCAAAAGTTCTTTGTTTCCAAATCTTAAATCACAACCTTGAAAGTTTAACAATTGTTTATATACCAACTTTATCCCATAATAATTTATTGATCTAATCATTTTAATATTTCCTAGGTTTCTGGTTTGATATTTCCTACATATTTCCCATTTCCTTAGCTCTCCTTGTAATAAATATCAATGGTTTGTAGAGCCCTACAAGATCTTAATGTATTAGATTTGTTAGAGTTGTGATGCCATGAGAACTTGTCATATGTCCAATGGGGCCTTCTATATTTGAAAGGAATACTTTCATCTAAAATCTAACTCATCTTCATCTAATTGGAGTATGGCCCCACAATTTCAAACCTCTCAATATCTACTAGGAGCCACACTGTCGTAATATGTTGTCACTGATCCATTGAGCTCCGTCATTTGTAAAGGAAAGGAACTATTAGTGCCCATGTCCATATCAAATGTATTTCATTGGAAGCTAAAGTGATATTAAAGAAGGTTTTTTTGATATCATTCTATTGCTCTAAGATATCATGATAGGAGAGGTACATTTTAGGAGAAGGATCAACATCATTTTTCAAAACTTCATCCTTAGGATGGAGAGTTTTAAAACAAGTGTTGATAGTCTCTTCTTTCACTAAGGTGTCATTCCTAGAAAGATCCTTATGAGAGGGATAGAGTGATACAAAGGAGGCTAAGTCACTATCACATCTATGAAATACATGCATCATGAAGCTAACTAAATGAAAACATAATAAAAAATTCTTTTTCAAATACTAACATATGCAAAATGCACAATAAAACAAATAAAAATGTGTATTTTTTTTAATGTTTTTAAAGAAATCAAAATATATAAACAATGAGTTATTCCATCTAATTATGAGATTTCCATACAAAAATTAGATTCAAAACTAAAAATAAAATATGAAAGTGTAAGATATGTCAGGTTTACAAAAATCGAACATATGAAAAATGGGGTTTGTTAGTGTAGGTTTTTTTATTTTCCTTATGTTAGGGGGTATTTATTTTTCCTACACATATATTATTAAGCTTGCTTAGGTTATTAGGTGTGGTTAATATGAGGACACGTGGCGGAATACATTAGCTACATGTGTAACTCTCCACCTCACATGGGTAGTTGAGTTACACACCCTCTTTTGGCTTGTTGTGCCACCTCTCATAACCACTATTTTGTCATTTCCTAAGTGGGTTATGGGGTAGTTGGGTTTCTCACCCTCTTTTGGCCTTATGTGCCACCTCTTATAACTCCTTTTCTGTTTTCATGTAAGGAGGTTATGCCACATATTTTGACATTTACCAAGTAGGTAAAAACCTCCCACCTTTTATGGGGTAGTAGGTAAAACCTCCCACTTTTTATGGAGGTGGGAGTTAATGCACCTCTTGGTTGTATATGCTATTATTTTCTATATAATAAGCAATATACTCTCACCTTCACAAGTTAAGTGATAGCTCGATGAGAGTCTTCTCTAAATTCTCTTCTTTATCTCTATTTTTCTCTCATATCAGATTTATCTTCATTCAGCTATTTTGATCTTTGATTATCCGTTTCTTGGAGTTGCATGTGATCTATGACCGACATCAGATCCTGGCTCAATTCTTGCTTCTCACAGAATTTAACATGGTATCAGAGCCGTGTTGTCTGGTATAGCTCATTGTTTTTCTGATTTATTTGAGAGATTTGAGATTGTTAGATAGCTAATATTTTTCTTAAAAACCAAGTATGCTCTTCTCCTACATTTTCGTGTGATCTAGAGAATCAGAACAGTTTAAAGGAAAATAAGCTTCTAGTTAAATCTGGTTTTATATATGTGTTCTTTGAGATCTGGGTGATTGCAGCATTTTTGGTAATATTGGAGGCTTCTTTAGCATTTCTAGAGTGTCCAGAAGGCTTGTGAAAATCATAAGTGACTTTTATTTCACCAAATTCAGAGTTTGGAGAACACAGTAAAAAAAAATCAGAGTGAAATATTTTACTAGAGCTGTTTTCATATTGGCCCTAGTGTTCTAACCTCCATTCATTTTCAGAAAAAAAGATTTTCTGGGTTTTGTTTCCAGTATCGAAAAACTTCTGGGTTTTGGAGGGTTTTTCTAGAAAATTAATAATAGTTGCAAAAATCGAGTTTCAACAAGGCTTAAGTCATTTTTCTATCAGGGAAATTCAGCAACCTTTCTTAAAAGTTGCATAACTTTTGCCTCGGGTGTCAGTTTTTTGCAAATGAGTACTTGACGGAAAGCTGGAAATGAGAACTCTTCATAATTGCAGGTCTTATTGAAATATTCTACCCTTCTTTTTTAGATATTGCAGGTTGAATCAGCTGCATGTTTTTTTTCCTTCTATAGATCATATCTTTCTTTTCACAACTCTATTTTACAAAAATGAATAGTTGTTGGAAAGGTATTAAGATACATTGAGCAGCAATAAGGCTAATTTTTTCAGATTTTGTGTTAAATTTATATGTATTTAAACTTTCTATTTTGGCCATTAAAGCCTTAGAAAGCATTGTAATCTGATAAAAGCCTTGTAAATGCACTAATTATAAAGTGCCCACCTTGTAATATTTGGGGGGGGGGTGATTTCAAAGACTAGTGAAAAGGGGGGGTGTCTCTTGTGTCTTCTTTCTTGTACACTTCTTGACTCTTTGCAATCTTCTTTTCTGCTATCATGGATGCATCTACAGTTCCACTTTTAACACCATATAATTACTTTGAATGGAAATCTAAGATGATAATATATCTGAAAAGACATGGATATCATCATGTTACTGTGGGACTTGAAACTGAACCTCAAGATGCTGCAGAAAAGATTAAATGGTTTAATAAATGTGATGAAGCTTTTGGTACATTATGCATGTCAGTCTCTCCTGACCTTCTTTTTCACATTGAATCTGCTACTACACCAAATGCAGTATGGACTACTTTGGGAAACCTCTTTGGTAAGCAGGATAAACTAAGAGGTCATCAATTGGAGAATGAACTCATAGGGTTGAATCCAACCAATTTTGATACTATACAAGACTTCTTCACTAAACTTAAGTCTATAAGATTGCAGTTGGAATAGTGTGGAACTAAGAAAGATGATAAGCAACTGATCTTGAGTATTCTTTCTAAGCTTGGTCCTAATTATTCAGTGTTTGTTTCTACATTCTATGCTACCAAATGTACCCTAGGTACCACATTCAAAATGCCTTCTTTAGATGATTTTGCTGCAGAACTCACTAGGGAGCAGGACAAATTGGTTCAAATGGGTACAATAAAGCCCTCTAAGTCACATGCCTTAGTTGTAAATCAAGGCATAAAAGAACAGAAAGGGTCTAGTAAGCAAGATAAGAAACAAAAGAACCAAGGAGAGAAGAAGAAAGATCAGAAATCTGCTACTTCAAAAGCAGACAATGAGACCTCTTTATCAAAAGGTGAACAACCTAAGAAGAAGAAGGTCAAGTGTTCTTATTGTAAGAGGCCTGGTCATGATGAACATAAGTGTTTAAAGAAACAAATTGATCACCTTTCAAATCTTCTTGAAAAGAATAATATCAAGGTTCCTGATTCAGTCAAACAAAGTTCATCGGAAGGATCTTCTAAGGACATAGATAAGAGTAAGGGGAAAGGAAAGGGTAAGGCCCTAGTTGCTATTGCTTCACAACCAAATTCTTGGATAATTGACTCAGGTGCTTCACACCACATGGCTTCTTTAGAAGATGATTTCACATCTTTAGAGCCATGTTCTATGCCTTCCATCCTAATGGGTGATGACACTCCTGTTGAAGTGCGTGGGAGAGGGTCTGTTGATGTGGGTGAAGGAACATTTCAAGATGTCCTTTGTGTTCCATCTTTATCAACTAATCTCCTATCTGTTTATCAGATCACTCACACTGGTTCTGGCAAGTGAGTTGAGTTCACACCAGATGCAGTGGTAATCAGCGAAATGCATAATGGGTCTACTGTTGCTGTGGGAAAAGCAGATCATCATTCTAGATTATATCAGTTTTCTCACTTTGTTCCTGACTCTCCTTCGACAGTTTTACTCACTCATGCAGATGAGGTGAGTTGTTTGTGGCATCAACGGTTTGGCCACTTGAACTACCGTTACTTGCAACAACTCAGTCAACAAGAAATGGTTTCAGGGTTGCCTTCTATTCGATTTTCTGATGGAGTTTGCTAGGGGTGCATTCTTGGTAAGCATCCAAAGGAGAAGTATGATAAAGGTAAAGCTTGGAGAGCTACACAACTATTGGAGTTGGTACATAGTGACTTGGCAGGACCATTTCCACAACCATCTTTCAGCAAGGCTAGATATGTCTTGACATTTATTGATGACTTTTCCAGATATACATGGGTTTACTTTCTCAAACAAAAGTCTGAAGTCTTTGAAAATTTTCTAGATTTCAAATCTTTTGCAGAGAAACAATCTGGGAAGTTCATCAAGATTCTGCGTACAGATAATGGGGGTGAATATGTTAATAATCAGTTTGAACAGTTTTGTGCTTTAGAAGGTATCAACATTCAGCACACAGTTCCATACAGTCCTCAACAAAATGGTGTAGCAGAACGAAAGAATAGGTCCTTGAAGGAGATGGCTAATTGTATGATTCACTCCAAGTCTTTGGCACCTCAGTATTGGGCAGAGGCCATCAACTGTGCGTGTTACATCCAGAACCGAGTTCCTCATAAAGCTGTGAAGGGAGTAACTCCCTTTCAAGCTTGGACTGGTCGAAAACCCACAGTTAAACACTTTAGAGTGTTTGGTTCTCTTGCATGGGCCCACATTCCAGCTGAAAAATGCAAGGCTATGGATCCGCAGAGTAAGCCTTGCATATTTGTTGGATATCCAGATGATGTCAAAGGGTATAGGCTTCTCCATCCCACTACTCATGAGTTGTTCATTGAGAGGAGTGTTCGTTTTGAGGAGAGTTCTTCTAGTTCTTCTCATACCACCTCTCCATCCACTATCACACTGGAGAAATTGCATTATGATGATAGTTCTTCAGAGGATCTTAATCCTCCTAATCTTGATGAGGAGTCTTCTTCCTCTACTTCAGATGGTGACAGTGATGATGAGGATTCACATTCCTCTCATAGTCATCATTCAGAGGTTGATGATTCTCCCCCAGACTCTCCAGCCTCAGTGCCTCTGTGGGCTTGACAAACATTTGAGTCAGCAGGAGATTGGCTTGGTGATCCATTAGATACTAGAAGAACAAGGTCATAATTTCAGCAAGCTCCACATCTCTTCATTGCTTCAGCTTCTGATCCACAGTCCTTTCGAGAAGCTTCAGGTGTTCCTGAGTGGGATGCTGCAATGCAAGAAGAGTTCAATTCCTTGGAAAGGAATCACACATGGGATTTAGTTCCTCTTCCTAAGGGAAGGAAACTTGTTCGATGCAAGTGGATCTATCAAACAAAATTTGTAGCGGATGGGTCGGTTGATAAGTATAAGGCTCGCTTGGTAGCAAAAGGTTTTTCCCAAGTTCCAGGGGTTGATTACTCTGAGACTTTTGCTCCAGTTGCTAAGATGAATTCCATCTGACTTGTTCTTGCTATAGCTATAGCCCATCGTTGGGAAGTTCATCAGATGGATGTGAAGAGTGCATTTCTTCATGGTGACCTTCAGGAGGAAATCTACATGGAGCAAGCACAGGGGTTTGTTCAGGATCCTTCACTTGTGTGTCAACTTCGAAAGTCTCTCTATGGCCTCAAACAGGCTCCTTGAGCTTGGTATGCCAAGATGGACTCATTTCTTCTGACAGTTGGTTTCACTCGGTGCCATTCTGATCCGAACGTATACATTCTGCAACAGGATGAAACTCTCACATTTTTGGTTCTCTATGTTGATGACTTGTTACTCACAGGGAGTCACTCATCCACCATCAAAGCAGTGAAAATTGCTCTACATGATAGATTTTTGATGTCAGACTTGGGTCTTCTACATTACTTCTTAGGAATTGAGATCACTCAATCATCTTCAGGAATCTTCCTTGGACAACCCAAGTATGCACTTGATATGCTCTCTAGATTTCACATGGCTGATTGTAAGCCTGCACCTACTCCATTTTTGTCAAGAGTCAAACTTGAGGCTAAGTGCTCTTCACCCTTGGTTGATGGCACTTTATATCGACAGCTTGTTGGAAGCCTCATTTATTTGACTCATACGAGACCCGACATTTCTTATGCTGTGGGCATGGTCTCTAGATTCATGCAGGAGCCACATGAGTTGCATTGGAAAGCAGCTAAGCGAATCCTCCACTACATTCAGGGTACTCACAATTATGGAATTCAGTATGTAGCAGGTGTGGATATTGACTTGGTAGGATATACAGATTCAGATTGGGCAGGTGATTCTCAAGATCGCAAGTCTACTTCTGGGTATTGCTTCTCACTTGGTTCTGGTCCAGTTTGTTGGTCAAGCAAGAAGCAGTCTGCAATTGCTCTTTCATCGACAAAGGCCAAGTATCGAGGGGCAGTCAATGCCACCACTGAGGCTATTTGGCTTCAAAATATTCTTACTGAGTTTGGTATTCC
This sequence comes from Cryptomeria japonica, assembly GCF_030272615.1. Lineage (NCBI taxonomy): Eukaryota > Viridiplantae > Streptophyta > Pinopsida > Cupressales > Cupressaceae > Cryptomeria > Cryptomeria japonica. The sequence goes on along the minus strand of NC_081415.1, from coordinate 83,197,293 downwards.
AGTCAGAAAGCCTACCATCATCTTTTGTGATAATCAGAGTGCTATACAGATCTCAAAAAATCCAGTTCATCATCAGAGGATGAAACACATTGAGATACATATGCACTATATTCGGGAGCTCATTCAGGAAGGCATCATTGATCTTAAGTATTGTTCTACATCGGAGAAAACTGCGGACATCTTCACCAAACCTTTCACTGAAAGCAAGTTCCTTCATTTGCGATCTTTGCTTGGGATGCAAAAGGTGTCTACTTCAGGAGGGGCTTCTTAGTCCTTCATTCTTTCTCTCTCTATTTAGGGGGGGTCTATTCCTCTTATGGGGGGCTTCTTCTTTTGGGGGGGATATTTATGTACATGGGTACCTAAAATGGCCTCATTTGCCTGGACCCATCTTTTCACCCACCTAAGCTATGCTTAAGGGGGGGTGTTAGTGTAGGTTTTTTTATTTTCCTTATGTTAGGGGGTATTTATTTTTCCTACACATATATTATTAAGCTTGCTTAGGTTATTAGGTGTGGTTAATATGAGGACACGTGGCGAAATACATTAGCTACATGTGTAACTCTCCACCTCACATGGGTAGTTGAGTTACACACCCTCTTTTGGCTTGTTGTGCCACCTCTCATAACCACTATTTTGTCATTTCCTAAGTGGGTTATGGGGTAGTTGGGTTTCTCACCCTCTTTTGGCCTTATGTGCCACCTCTTATAACTCCTTTTTTGTTTTCATGTAAGGAGGTTATGCCACATATTTTGACATTTACCAAGTAGGTAAAAACCTCCCACCTTTTATGGGGTAGTAGGTAAAACCTCCCACTTTTTATGGAGGTGGGAGTTAATGCACCTCTTGGTTGTATATGCTATTATTTTCTATATAATAAGCAATATACTCTCACCTTCACAAGTTAAGTGATAGCTCGATGAGAGTCTTCTCTAAATTCTCTTCTTTATCTCTATTTTTCTCTCATATCAGATTTATCTTCATTCAGCTATTTTGATCTTCGATCATCCGTTGCTTGGAGTTGCATGTGATCTATGACCGACATCAGATCCTGGCTCAATTCTTGCTTCTCACAGAATTTAACAGGGTTCACTAGTTTAACATGCAACCCAATCCCATCAATTACTTAGAGAAAAACCAATAGGGCCAACTACAAACCTATTTCTAGGGTTGGGAATTTGGTTGATTTGATTGTTCTCGTATTGATTAATTTGATTTAACTAAAAATTAAATGTATAAATTAAGGATAGAAGGTACAAAATTGACAATGAATATCATAAACAAGGAAATGTAGAATTGATAATCAAAGAACAAACCTAGACTAGAAAGGGGATGCAGAGAGGAACTTGTCACAAAAATCCGAGTTGAAATTGGGTTGATAGTGATGCTAGGTGTTCTTGTCCAAACTAATGAATTAATAAGCATTGAGACTAGATTTGGGAATTTGATGCTCTAAACTTGCTTCCTACAAAATTTGATCCAAAACAAGAAGGACAAGGGTTCTAGGTTCCCTAGTCCTAGTAAACAAAGATGCTAGCCCTCCTTGTCTCAGTGGTGATTCTAGATAAATTTTGGAGAGGTTCTTTATCCCTAGATTCTAAGCAATTTTTAATTATTTGTATCCACTAGAAACCTATAGAAAAACCTATATTTGCACACAAGAGGAGTAAATTGGTTTTTGGGATATATAGGGGTTTACCTTAGTCAAGCCCTAGGTTGGGACTCAACCCTACAATATTGATGATTAGGAAGTATAAATCTGAATTGAAATGCTTGAATAGAAATGTTTAATTTAATTGATTATACCTTCAATTGATAATTCCTTTGTGTGTTGATTCAATAACATGATAAATCATCATGAATTAATATCTAAAAAGTAATTGAAGATGTGTTGCTATAACTTGCTACTCCTTTAACTTAAATTTTCTCTTGAATTGGAATGATAGTTATTGAACTGGAAGAAGAAGATGATAGTTAACTAAAGCCATTATCTTTTCTTCCTCCACTCTTTTCTATTAATTTTTCTCTCATTTTCTTCTACCCTTTCTGCTATAAAGTTAGGAATTTCAAATAAGGATATATAATACACATGAATTGTTTAGGAAAAAATCCTTTAGGAGCTAGTATTTCACTACTCAACTTAGGAGCTTACTTTTCCACCTTGCTAACTTCTATTATATTATTTTCATAATTCCTTGATCAAGTAATTATGAGATGAATTTTTAATTATTAAGGGGAGCCTAGGATAAATAGCAAGTAGGGACTCCTTTTAACAACCCAATATGCTTATAATTTTTCTTTGCAAGCAATTTTCAGTATTGAAGAAACATATAGAAAACTCATACTATAATTAATAATTGAATATATTTGTTTAACATTATTTTTTATTGTTGAGATTCTTGGATTGAGGAGTCACCAAAAATAATCATATCATGAAGAAATTGCTAATTTGAGGACAGTGGCAGAGGGGAAGCATCATGGATTCCTCTAAGAAGTTTTTGGAGACAATTTTATTAATGTTTCTTCGTAGGACCTTAGTAGAAATGATGAACATATAAGAAGAAAATAAATAACCTTGTCTAAGAAACCTCTTGGAATACCATTAACTCATACTAAAAATTTAGGGGTGGTTACAAATCCCTTGATAAGTTGTAATAGTCTACTTTGGAAACCAAGCTTTTGGAATGTAGTAAAAGGAAAGTTCTGAGAAATTATGTCATAAGCTTGTGAGACAATTTTCCTACATGAAGATGAAGTTTCCACACCTATCCCACCTTCCAATCCTATGGTTTGAAAAAGATATAGAAGATCTGGTTGTTATTAAATATACATACAAAAATTTAGATGAAGAATTAAAAAATTTAGTCTCGCATAGTAATTTTTTTACTAAAGTGTAAGGCATGTTGCCCGAAAGAGGTTATAAATAATACCAAAGTTCAAGTCAGAAAGAGAATAAGGATAATTTGAAAAAATATTGAAAAATAATGGAGCAAGAATAAAAAGTGAATGTCAATTCACAAAATTTAACAAAACAAATAAATAAGGAGCAAAAAAGAGACTACAGACAAAAATCTAAAGGTAAAATTTCATTGAAGAACCTAATTTAAGGTCTAATATTTATAACACAAAATTTATGCAGTCAAAGATGAATAGTTGAATTTACAAGAAGAAATAAAAGAAGAAGATTATGTGACTATAGCTTTGGAGGTTTCAACTAAGAAGTTTGTTAGCCTTGGAAGTGGAACCAAGGAAGATGTTTTGGATATCCTTCAACGGGAAGCTTGGGACCACAAGAATGAAGGTATCAAGTATATCTTAACCATACCTCTATTAGATAAGATAGATGAATATATTTATTACAGCCTAAGGTATGATTTGATATTTCCTACCATGTCTTTACAAGATTTCTATCAATTTGGAAATTTTTCTAAAGATGAAGATAGGGAAAAGGATGCAATTTGTAGCTTAGAACATGAGGGCTTATTAATTCCAACTCTAGGTTTTGTTGGCATATGGAATCTAGGTGATAATTTATTCCAAAAAATTTCAAATAATATTTCCATATTTCTCTTTTATTTATGTATGTTAGATTATGTAGTAAGCATAGAAAGAAGTTTGGAAAATAGGCTGTGTTAATGCTTTAATCTTGTACACACTATAATGCTTCAAGTTGGTTTTATTTCCTCGATGAGCTTATATTTGAAGAAGTGTAAGTGTTGAAGCCATTCAAAGTGAAGAAAATAATCTATCACAAGGAAGTGTATGTTCCACTTCAACTGATATTCCAAACACAAACACTCAATCAAAACTTATCAATATGCATGAGTAGTTGTGAAGATACAATATCCATAGATGAAATAGCACCTGTAGATACCTAAACTTGTCTTATTTAATTAAATCAATATTTTTATATTTATTTAATTAATTTATTTAGCCTTTTCTAGCCTATTCTCATATAAATAAATATTTTTATTTATTTAAATTATCTTTCCTTAAATTAATAAATATTTTATTTATTTAATTGCTCCCACTTCCTTTATTAATTAAGTAAATATTTATTTATTTAATTAATTCATTAGCTTTTTCCCTTCTATGACACATGCAATTTATCTCTTAATTCTCCTCTACGTACCCCCTTCATTATTTTATTATTTTGTCTACCTACCCTTTAATCCTAGCTAGCCATTTATTTCTTTCACCTCTTAATCTTATCCCTCCATTTTCTAAAGAATCTTCTATATAAGAGGATTTTCTCATCATTATCAAACCTAATCAGTACTTTATATAATCAAGCCTTCTTGCGATCAAGCAACTTCACAACCACAATTCATTCTTTGTTGAGCTCTTATGTACATACAAAATCTGAGAGAAAATATATTAAACAAGATCAATAGAGATAAGAGACAATGGAGATTGAAACCCTACTTGACATGTGAATGGTATTATTGTTCAATTTATTGATTTGGATATTCTTAGGTATCTTCATTGGTGTATGGTGAATGTTTTATTGTAGGACTAGGGTTTATTGTGGTTGGATTTTTGTGGTTTTGCAATAGTTTATCATCATCAATTGTCACCATATATATTTTGACACGCTTGGTGGGACCCTTGTCCCTTTGTTTCTAACTTTTGTTGGTTGTTTTTAGCTTTTTTGTCTACGGGTTGGATTAGCGATGATTTTAATTTATTGTGTGCTTGTGACTTTTATTTCTATGTCCCTATCCAGTTTCTGCATTTGTGTTTCCATATTTTGCATTTGTGTTTTTCATTTTATTTTCTGCAGGTTTCAAGAGCTAAAATCGTGTATGTGATTTTTCATTCCACGTTTGCACCCATAAGTCATGTCTTTGTTCATACTTTTTGCGCCTGCGTTCTCTTTTATTTTCTGCAGGTTTTTTAGGTTTTGTTGTTGTGTCTATGTTCTGCCTTATCATGTCTACATTCGGTAACTGCGTTTGTGTCTAGTATAGTCACATTTTTTATTTTTCACTTTTCTTTTTGTTTTTCATCTTATGGTTTTTGGTCTAACCCCTTGCTTGGACTAAAAAGTGGTGCAACTATTTTGAAAAGAAGAAAAATGTATTATCAAAGGCCCCTTTTCACATTTGGATTTGGATTTCTAAGATTTACCTAATTAATGTGCTTGCAGGTGGGGGTAAAACTACTAATCATTGGTTGCAGGGGTAATCTAGGTTTGTGTCTTTGATTTTTAGTGTCATTAGTGTCACATCTTTTCATGTTTGGTGCACCTTTCACACTTTATGTTTATAACCCTAGAGGTGATAACAAAAGTATACTGTCCCCTCGCCTTCCACTGGACCTTGGGTGTAAGAGAAATTTTTATCATATTGTATTTAGGTAGGAGGGCCTACATCCCAGGTAGCCCATAAGGCCAAGTGAGAGAGCACAACCCAAGCGGTGCTTCTTATACTTGTTATATAAATTAATACGTTAGGCAAAAGCCACGAAGACTTGATGACGTGTATCTACACTGATGGTTCTCCCTAGTATCCACACTTGTGTTGGATGCCTTAAAAATCCTCTTTGAGGATTAGGAGTGAGTTCTTAAATAAGCCACTACCACTTGGGTAGACACCAAGGACTGCAAAAGCTCCCCCACTAAACACCTTTTGTTCTAGAGGCCAAAAATCCTTACATTTGATGGTTCAAGTAGTGGGAGTTGTATCCCATAGATACCCCTCATGTACCCTTTCATGTTGAGACATGAATCCCTCATTTGATATTTTCTCTTTTGAATTAAGAGAATCTGGTATGCCCAAGTAGTGAGTACTATGGTGTGGGAGCCAGTGCTACCAGAATATCTAGTTGTTCGCTTCTTTGACGTATTTCTATGTCACGGGGTTTGAATGATTTCTCTTTCTAGCCTAGGTTGTGCATGTTTTCAAGTGTCTTCAATTTGTGCTATACGAGTGGAAATCTTTTGAACATATACAAAACATTTTGAGACAAAAACACCTTCAGAAATTGTGTCTTCATTGTTTGATGTGTTTTTCTTGACACAAGACATTCAACATAAAGATTTGGTTACATTCAACAATTATATATTTGGATAAATTCAAAAAATTCTCTCAGAACCACATTTGTGACAGTCAAAACATTCAACATAAAGATTTGTCGAGTGGAAATCTTTTGAACATATACAAAACATTTTGAGACAAAAACACCTTCAGAAATTGTGTCTTCATTGTTTGATGTGTTTTTCTTGCCACAAGACATTTAACATAAAGATTTGGTTACATTCAACAATTATATATTTGGATAAATTCAAAAAAATTCTCTTAGAACCATGTTTGTGACAGTCAAAATCATGTTTGTGTTAGAAAAATGCATCTATGCAAGGTAGAAATGCATCTGTGTATCAGAGAATCAACATTGTTAGAAAAATAGTTAAAACCATGTCTGTGCTATATAGAACCGCATCTGTGATCTAAAATTGTGTCTGGGTTGTTTTAAGTCATGTCTGTGTAGAAAACAATCATCAATCACAAGGAACCATGTCTACGCAGGGGAGAAACATGTCTGTGTTTTGGAGAACAAAATTCTACAAAAAGTTGTCAAAGAAAATGTGTTTAGGTTTTTGAGATCTGAAGAGCTTCCAAGGAAGCTTCCTTTTTAGGGCTTAATCTTTAGTCAACGAGTCCTTAACCTTGTCATACCATTTTCAATCATTTTTCTCTCATTTGCAAAACACATCTTTCAAGACAGAGTCAAAAGGTTGCTTTGTGGTCCTTATCGTATCTTGCAAACAGACTACAACATCTCACTAGGTGGTTTCCATATCAAATCTATCATCTTAGGGTCCCATTTGTCCTCTTTAGTCAAGTTCAACTTACCTCATCAAGAGATCTATCATCTCTTTGGAAGCCACAACTTACTTTAGGTCACACATATCTTGGACTTACATTTTTGGGATATTGCAAGACAACCCTAGATTCATTCCATTTCATATATCTTCTTGTTCTTCCATAGTCTTCACATTTTTATTCCATCTTTCATTTTTGCCAAGGTTTAGTTCATTGTTGAAACCCATTCACAAAGGTCTACAAGATAAGCCGAGGAAGCTCTAAGATCTCTCAATATGAGTACCTATGAGTTTGATGGAGATGATTTTTACAACCCATTTCAGAGTTGTAGTAATATGCCAAACAATGACAATGAGAACAACAATTATAATGACAATGAATCTATCACTTCTGTAGACATTGAAGATACTATCATGCAACCAAGATTCAATAAATTGATTGAGAAAATTATGAGAAGAGATAGACAATACTTCTTTGAAGTCATGACACAAAATGGGATAAAGCTACCTCATGATTTTGATTGTCACAAATTCTAGAGGAGGATCCTAATCAAGTGAATCAAACGCATGCAAATCATAGAGGAGATAATGGTTGTAATAGGATAATTTTTCGTGCCTGAGTCACCTTCATCCTTATTTCAAAAACTTGAAGTTCCCAACACTCATATGCATACCAATTTTACTAGTATAATGAATTGTTTCAAGGTTAAACTTAAGCCCAAAAGGTAATGGTTTCTAAGGAAATAGCATAGTAAATAGTGATATCACATTATCAAAGTCTAAAGTATCATCATGAACAACATAATAAATCCTTAGAAAATAGGACTATAAAATTGTCTCATCAATAGCCATCAACTTGTCATAGGCCTATTGAACCTTTCCTACTCCCACAATCTCATTCATAAAGTAGAAGTATAGACAGATAATCAATGTTCTGAATTTGAACTTATGCTTCTTGTGTTGCTTGATTTTATTTAGATTTCTCAAGAGCTCACTTCGAAGCACCTCACACAAGTCGTACAACTTATCTTACATCAAGTTTTGGTAGGTAGCATAGATGGTCATACTGAATACCGAATTTTCCCAGTTGGATTGATTAACTTTGTATCCTATCATCATCAATGCAAATCTGATGTCATATTAAATTATGTCATTGATTGTCATTTCCCTTTTGTCAAATGGGAACTGATTGCTTCTGTTACAATCTGGTTTTTCACATTTCTTAGATCAGGTACCTCACCAGTCAAATTTAGACAAGTCACTGCCTTGATTGTTGTCTTGGTGATCTTGTGTAGTTTTTTGAGCCACATAAACTTTTCATGCATTCTACTCAAGATATATTTGACCCACTCAAGTTCATTAAAAACTAAAAAATTCACAAACTGTGTGAAGACCTTTTTGTCAAGCGTTTTGAATTTTGGTTTTAAGTTTCCCATCCCATCAATAATATGATCTATGTAAAGTTTCAACATTTGAGCATTCCCATGTTCTTTAATCTTATAGTGATTATAAACCCTAATGTCCTCCACATGTAAAACTCCATATGGGATTGATGAAAATGTCCTGTTTGGAAGACTGTTTGGATCATCTTCCATCTACTTATAAGGGTGTTTTTTGAAGTTGTTGGGAAAATGGTGTTGTACACCTTGCATAATAATGTTTCATTGTTATATTATTTTATTATTTTGTGAGGTGGACATGGAATTATATTGTAATATCGTATTGTATTGTTGCACCTAGGAGCACCTAGATGGATGTGCAACATGTAGAGATTCCCTTGAAATATTATTGTATCCAATTGATGAGTTGTATTGACACATTGGTATTATTATTGTATTTATTTAATATTGGAGAATGTAACTGTGATGAAGTACCCAATATTAAATATGGGCCAAGGGTAGGTAGGAAAAATATTATATTTTATTATCAATAATTTTGTAACACGTGATTTTGATGTAATACCACTTGGTGGTTTTGTGGTTGCTTGTCTCTATAAAATCACCACAAGGATATTTTTTTGGGTTAGCCAAGTTAGCATGTGTGAAATAGGAACCATGGTATGGCATGTGTGGATTCATGCTTGGTCACATGGAGTGCTTGGTTATGGCTAGGTTTTTCAAAGGCTTTCCATAGTTGTGTTGTAGTGGATGCATTGCTAATAATACATGATGGATGATGCTTTTGGAGGATGGGTTTTTCCCTCATGAGGGTTTTCCCAAGATATATATTATGTCACATTTTCATGGGTATGTTATCCATTCTTTGCATATGGCTTCTATGTGTTGATTTGATTGAAATCTTAAATGCGTTATGTGGAAATTGTCATAAACATAGCTGTAATTTTTCTTACAAAATTTTGGTCTAGCTCATTTAGTTACATTAACTACTAGTGGGGTTGCAACACCAATGGAAGCCATATCAAAAAAATTAGGTTTCAAACTAAATTTTTTTTTAGAGAAATACTTTTTCAATCTTCAACTAGATGCAAGATCTCTTCGACAAATCTCTCTGTATTAGTTAACACCTTTGCCATGCTCTACTGCTTTCTGCTTAAAATTTAAAGTGAGAAATGAGAGGTTGGGTTTCCTTCTATCCACCATAGACCTAACTCTTAGGTATAATAAATTCTCTTAGCCCTAACTCTTTTGAATACCCTACATTCACTGAGTTTTCTTCTACGAATCTTCAGTTTGGCTCAAATCTTTCAAAAATGCATCATGAACATTTGTGTTATCAAAACATAGCTTCCAACATACTCCCGATTATCTGACACCAACATCTGGTAGGGAGAATTGGATTGGCATGAAAACTCCCCTTAAGATAGAGGCTATAATCTAATTTTTGGAGGAAATTGTAGTGCCTAAATTTGGTGCAAATCCATTTCCCACATCTGAGTCACTCTTACTCACCCATGTCTTCTTCATCTCCTCTCTGATCTCTTCAAATTTTTCATTTCCCTTCTCATCTGACTTTGTATTCTTATTCTTATCTTCCAAAGCCTTCTTGTTTGCATTCTTGCATTTGCAAAACTTAGCAATGTGACTGAATTTGTTGCAATTATAGAAAACAACATTGTTCCTCTGATTAGGTCTGAAATTTCCTTGATTTTTACTTGATTTGCATTGATTAGAAATATGTCCAAATCTTCCACAAGAATAACATCTAACATTTCTCCTATTCTGAAAATTATTCATCACACTTATGCATACATTTGCCTTATGACTGCACTTATTGCATTTGAAACATTGATCGATAAAAGATGGGCCATTATTGATCACCCTATTTCTGTATTGACTAGCCATATGACCAAATTTATTGTAAACATAATAATTACCATTAAATTTATGAGCATTAGGTTGTCTTACTAGAGACTTTCTTGGTTCTTCTATTGTGCTGATTTGGAGCTTTCACTTTTCTCATATCCAAGACCTTGTGTGTCATTAGGACTCTTTTGACTAGAAAGCATCTCATCAAGTCTTGCTGAGTTGATCTAGAACTTTTCAGTGTATTCATTTACTACTTCAAGACCAACCTTAATAACTAGAGTCTACTTGCCAAGATCTTCCTCATGTTCTCTAGCATCTTGAAGGTCGCTTATCAAGTATCCATTCTCATTCTCAAGTCTACACCATTCTTTAGATTTATCTTTTAGGGATTGAGCAATATTTATCTCATTCTTCTTCCTTGCTTCAATCTCTTTGTCAATCACATCACAATGGCTTCTATCTTTCTTTTGGACTAAATTTTCTCTAGAAAGTCTCTCACATTCTTTTGTCTTCTCTTGTAGGGATTTTTCATCAGTGAGCTTTGAATTCCTTTCTCCTTCAGCTTGTCAATAAGTTCCTTTCTCTTATCCCTTGACTTGTTCAACTGATACTTCAATGATTCAATGAAGTTCTCAACATCCCTAAGGCTTGCTTTCACCTACCAGATGCCCACTTGTGCATGATCAAGATCTTCAAGAGCAACAAGAAGATGTTGTCTAAGACTTCCAGAATCCATTGATTCACTTTCTCTGATCCTCCTCAAGCTGGAAGGATTCCTCTGAGGAACTAGGCTCTTATACCAATTGTTGGAATCAATGAACACTGAGAGGGGGGATTGAATCATTGTTCTGCAAATTTTAGCTTTCTTAACAAGTTATTTAAACCATTTAATTCAAATGAACAAAAGAGATATGCATAAGCAAAATAGATACAAAAATACCACCATAACACCAAGATTTTATACGTGGAAATCCCGGTCAAGGGAAAAAACATGGTGGGAATCCTACCCACTGTTAGATGATACTCTATTAGAAGTATGTGAAAAGATTACATAGGAATTCACATGCATTCAAGCATACTGCCTAGATCCCACTGCTCAAATTACATTAAGGGCTACAACCTTGGAAGGCTCATTGCTTTACAAAGGAATTACAAAAGAGTAACAATAATATTTGAACAAAAAATTAGCATCTATAAATTCCTGTGATAGTTCCAGTTTAAGCACAAAATATAACTATCTCACTGCTCTGCTATGTTGATCTGCTTCAATCCGAAGCAAAAATCCTTCACTTGCACACGTGGAATTGTGCACAATTGCACATACACAACACACATACTTTCTGATATATAAAATTAAATTTGTAATCTATTATATATATATGCAACATGAATTTATCTCACCAACAAGTCGGCTTCAAGAACACTTGCAAAATATAAAACGTGTAAGATGTGTTGGCTGAATCTGATCTCTAATGCATATGCAGAACAAAACAAATTGACTACACACTTCCCACGTGTTATCCAAGAAACCTCAAACACAAAATCAATCACAAAAATCATTCCAATAATTTTGCATAACACGTTACTTCACTAGTTGACCAAATAGCATTGTTCTTCCTAAAATGTCTAATACCAGATCTTCAATCTTGCATGAAAGAAAACACCGAAGGCTAAGATTCTAGAATAAACTATTCCATACATCCAACCAATTACCTATGTCACCAAAAAAAAATGTTTAAACAAAGTGGTGTTCTACTCAAAATACTCCCATAGTGACAAATATTGTGTTCCACTTTCCAGACTTACGCAAAATTGGATTTCAAACATCCTATAGGATGAATCTATACAACCTGGATAGAATCTCTGAGATGGGTTGCCATCAATGAAAAATCCCATACACTTCTCTACACTTATGCAGTGTCTCTTTCCAACACTTTTTCCATGGTAGGCTAGTAGTATCATGTTCTCATGATCCTTTTAGCCAAGGAAGGGCCACTAGAGTTAGCTCCACAAATTCCTTCATGTACCTCTTATAAAGTTGTTGTCACCATTCCTTGCTCTAAACATCATAGGAGAGTATCATGGAGACCTCATCGGTATAGGGTATCAACAATGATTATGTATCAGGATGATTGGCGTATGAAGGTGTTACATTGATTATTGAATAGGTGTGATGGAAGGATTTGATTGTGAAGGTAAGCGTAGAATTCACCATACCAAGGGTAATTGGGACCAATGATTTTACATACCATTTTAGATCTTGGGATATGATAAGAGGGGATCCATAGTTGTTCGACTAAGAACTTGTAGAGTGTAGAATTTTGTGGTAGATCCAAGAGAGAGGCTATCATAGCCACTGCATCTGTAACTCTATTTTGTTCATTTGGAATTTTCTCAAAAGTGATAACTTGGTAAAGATTGGTTTGAAACTATCGATCATACGTTTATAAGGTATGAGATTTCCATCCTTAGTTTGGTAGTCATCATTGACTTGTCAGATCACCAATTGAGAGTCACCATAGACTTTTAGGTCCTTCAAGCTCCATAGTATAGCCATTTTGATTCTTGTGATCAAGGCTTCATACTATACTATGTTATTGGTGTATGGAAATGTTAGCCTATATGAATTTGGGACGTTGTCACCTTGAGGAGTGATGAAGAGGATGCTCACTCTCAAACCATGTTGAGTGTATGATCCATCAAATTAGAGCTTCCACTACTATGTAGGTGTTACTGTGAATATTGCTTCATCCAAAAAGGTTGGTATTAGTGGGTGATAACCTTTCATGGGAGACTCTACCAGCTATTCTACTATTACTTGCTCTTTTATTGCCTTGTGGTCTACATACTCAATATCAAATTCGCTCAGGGTCATGACCCACTTTTCCAGTCAACTAGTTAGAGTTGCTTTACTTGACAAATATTTTAGAGGATTGATCTTTTCAATAAGTTTTGTTTTATGTGTTAGCATATAGTGCCTTATCTTGAGTGAGGCTAAGACCACTGCAAGGTAGGCCACTCGATAGGGGTATAGTTGAGTTCATATCCTACCAATGTTCTGGAGATATAATAAACTACACATTCCTTTCCTTCTGTATCATGTTGCACCAATAGTACCCCTAAGGTAGTAGCAATAGCTGATATGTATAATAATAAGGGTCTATCTAGAGCTAGTGGTATTAATAGAGGTGGTGTGATCAGGCAGTATTTCAACTACTGAAATGCTTGTTGGCATTTTTCATCCCATTTGAACTAAATGTTTTTGTGTAGAAAATGTGTGAATGGATGACATTTAGCGGCCAATTAAGAGATGAATTGACAAATAGATTGTAGCCTCCCTTGCAATTTTCTTAGATAGTTGATGTTCTTTAGAGGTGGCATTTATCTAGAGACAATGTATCCTAGGAGCTTTTCGAAGGTTACTCCAAAGACACATTTCTTAGGATTCAAATGAACCTTGTATTGTTCTAGCCTTGAGAAGATCTTGTCTAGGGCCACCGAGTGATTTTCTCTTTTTAAAGATTTTGCTAGGAGATCATCCACATAGTTTTCCATCAAATTATTCATCATGTCATGAAAGATAGTGGTCATAGATTGTTGATATGTAGATCCAACATTCTTAAGGCCACATGGAATCACATTCCAACAATAAGTGATCCAGGGACAAGTGAAGGCTATTATGTGTTGATCTTTGGGTTCTATCTTGATCTAGTTGTACTCAAAAAATCCATCCATGAGTGAGAGAATTGCATTTACATGATGAAATAGGACTAATTTCGGGCAGACAATTGAGAGGGGGGGTGAATCAATTATCTCACAAGCTTACACAAATTGAACTTAATCTCTCATCTGATTGTTAAGCATGAAAGCATGAATCAACAACACACATAACACTAAGATTTTTGATGTGGAAAAAGGTCAAGAGAAAAACCACAGTGGGAACCTACTCACAATATGATGATAATCTATTAGAACTATATGAAATAGTACAATGGGGAATGCACATGCATTTAGGCACACTTCTTAGATCTCACTACTCAATAATAACAAAGGGATACAACCCAGAGAAGACTCACTATCTTACAAACATATTTGGATTACATCCAAAAGATCATGAACTGAAGAAATAGTATCTCCTAATGCCTAGTTACAATTCTGGTTAAGCACATAAACAACTCCTCTCACACTTCTTTTTCTCAAAAAAATATATGCATTATTCACTCAAACACATCTGATTATCATCCACATATTTATTTGCACACTCAATTATAAAGATATTACATTAATTTATACTTGACATCAACCTCACCAAGGTTAGCTCAATACATATCACCTAATTACAAAAATATAACTACACACACTATAGAAGAAAATCCATACCAAAACAATGTCAGTTAAGATATAGCATGGACCTAAATCACCACCTTGAATATGAAACACCTCCAAGAATTATGCATCAAACATCCACAACATGCTACAAGCATCATGTTGGTGAAGAACATGAAGAACACCACCAGATCAAAGAAAATCATCAATAATGTGCTCATCAATCAATGCAAACCACCAACACAAATATCAAACGATCTAGAAACATCCACAAGCATAATGGATTACCACTGCAACATCCGCAACAACTCAAATTACTAGAATCATATAACAATTATACCAAACTTCAAGAACACTAACTGAACTGATTATCAACCTAAAAAATTCATTTGCAGAGCACCAAATCACAAACCATCTAAAATGAAGACACATATCAACATCCCAAATACTTCTCTGAATCTGTAGAACAAGATATTGCAATGTAGAGAAATGCGGATCATATTACTAAGACACTAGAATCACTGAACAACAGAAAAAATGGCACCAACATAGATAACCATAGCTTAGTCAAATCTTCATGCAAACCCAGACAAATTGAACTGAATCATCTAAACTCAATCCTCTACACACCCTTTAATCTACAAACGCTGATTATCAACATGCTAAACAAACCCACCAACTGAACTCCACTTCAGCACAACCACAAACAAAGAAATATGTTGACATCAATGACAACACATCTCTCAAATATCATTAAAGCACATATTTGTAGCAAACATCCAACAATCTCCCCCTTTGGCATTGAGTGCAACATATGATGTGAAAAACAATCGATGAAAAAGAAATCAACAAATCTCTCATATTACTCATCTCTCTACACAAATAGCTCTCCCCCCCTTAGATTATTACATAATTTTTCACATGAATCTCTCCCCCTTTGATGACAATGACAAAAACACATATTAGCATCACAAAAACTCAAAAATTCAAACATCTGACTACTCCCCCTGAGTAGCAACCTCCACTCATCAATCTAGATCACAAGATAAGACTATGAAATACATCAGACTTATGCATACCAATGCACCTTAGTTTTGATCAGGAGGGGCAATCACCCCTAGCTTCAGATGCAACCATAACCGGTAAAACCCTGAAAAGAGAATTAACTGGCTTATGTAGCAAGAGTAACACAATGAAAACAACAAGAAAACATAGCAAGATCACATAAATAAATCATTTTATTTTCTTAGAACCTCTGGTAACCAACTGGTTATCAACATACAATCATCATAGAACATCCGGTAGTTAACTTGTTACATGTAGGCTACAAGCTAGATACAATCCAACCGGGACTCTCAAAATCAACCGGATCAGTAATCACCAATCTCAATCCTTATTCTGATTTCTACTTTTTCTCCCCCTAAAAATGATTACATAATACCCTATATATACCCTCTGGAACATATCCGGGTCAGCCACAAAAGATTACATTTATCAATGTAGGAAAATGAAACGTGTAACTAGGTCAGCCCTAAGAATGAAAGAAATCCTCTTGGAAAATAACAACCAAGAAGTATGGATCAGTAGGAAGGTCATCCATAAGCCAAAGAACATTGGACAAGACCCCAAATAGATCCAAATGCTAAGAACCGCTCCGGTAAAGAAGAAAAACTAGCCAGTAAGCACAAGAAATGTCCCAGAACCCAAAAACAGTCAAATCAGGAGTGATAACTAGCCAAAAAAGAATCCAAATGGACTAAAAATATGGAATTAAGAACAAGAACCAACTTGGAAACCAAAAATAGGATTTGCAATGAAAAGAAAGCAACTACTGGTACCTACCAATAGGAACACAAAAAACTACACACTGAACTGAATCAAGAACTAAACTGAAAGGAAATATTTTTGGTTGATGCAAGATTTCTCATAGACCGGGGATGCTCCTACATCAGAAACCCTAGGTAGAAAGAGATGTTCCATGAGAGGCAACTCATAAACATCGAAAAGGATTTGGGATAAAGACCCCATGCTCATTTCTGGTCCAAACATCTTCTTTATCTGCCAACCTCTTATTTAGCTCCTCCAGGATCTCAACTGACTTCTCTAACCCCTAACTCTTTTTGTTTCTCTTCCTTTGATTCAGATCTACACATTGTCTCTGCTTACTATTCTTTTTCTTCTACAAATCTGATTTGTTTCTACCACAAGATCTCATTCGATTTGCCACCATGAGCTTTCTGTCATCCAATTATATTTGTCCATTAGGCTTATTTATCAGATCCTTCTGTAGACTCATGCCATCTTTTCTCAGTACTGCAACTTTTCTCAAGACTCAGATTCTTCACCTCTTTCTCTTTCTCCTTCAAAGAAGTAAATGTGAACTTCTGCCCATCCTTCTTGATAGTGATTAGGTTTCTTCTATAGCAATAAATAACTCCTCTATCAAATTGCCAAGGTGTTCCAAACAAGACATGGCAAGCAGTCATAGATACAACATCATACAAAACCTCATTCCTAAAAGGCCCAATATTAAAATTTACCAAATGCTATTCCTTTACTTCTATCTTTTGATCATCTTGTAACCAACTTACCTTTTAAGGACAAAGATATTAGACAGTTCAAATAATCGGAAGAAAACTAAGAGGGGGGGTGAATCAATTGTCATAGATTGCCGGAACCACTAGAAATTTAAACTTTAATATCGGAACCCAAAACATTAATACTAGAATAGCAGTTAAACCAATTAAGCATAAACAATAATCACATAATAAAATCCATCCACATAACACCAAGATTTGTATGTGGAAAACTCGGTAAAGGGAAAAACTATGGTGGGAAGCCTACTGATAGTCAGATAATACTTCTGCAATAAGTATGTGAATTACAATGAAGGGGCCTGCACTTGTAGGAAGGCCAATAGCCTAGAGTGCACTTCTCATCATAAAAGGATCCTCACTGACTACATAGAAATCTAGACTACAATCCAGAGAAGTGTTGAACTACAAAAGATAACATCTCCTATGCTTGAGTATAGTTCCAGTTAAGCTCAATACTGGAAGACTAAATCCTCTTACATAAACCCAATTCGGTCTCCACTAATCAATCAACTCCTCTACCAATGAATAAGATCAAGAACATCATTTGATTTATCTTGTATACTCCTAAAAGAGGTTTTGATATGTTTACCAATTTGACATTCTTTGCATACTGATTATAGGGCTTCATAATATTAGGTGTATCCCTAACTGCCTTAGTTGAACTGATCTTTACAATGCAATCAAAATTCACATGACATAACATTTTATGCCATAGCCAACTTTCATCAATCTATGTAATCAAACATGTCTTTTCACCGGAGTTCAAATGAAATATATTACCTTTTGTCTGTGTACTGGTTGTAATCTCCAAGCCATATCTGTTAATGATTTTGCTTTTTCCATCCTTGAACTATAATTGAAATTTGTTATCTACCAATTGTCCTACACTCAAAAGTTTATGTCTCAAACATTCAACATAATAAACATTGTCAGTATTGTTCTTACCATCCAATGATATAGTTCCTTTTCCTTTGATCATACATACTTTGTCATCTCCAAATCTAACTACACCACCATCAAATTCTTGCAAAGATAGAAACTTCTCTTTATCTCCAACCATATGATGTGAACAACCATTGTTAATTACCCAATCATCCTTGTCTTCAATTTTAGCAGCAATTTCCTTCCCTTTAGGTACATTCTCTTCCAATGCTAGATCATCTTCCTTGATAGCCAGGAACATCCATTCCTTCCCATTGCCAGATCCACTAGCAGAGTATTTTGTTAGTTCATCATCAGAATCAATAATGCCTTCCTCATCCTCTATGTAGCATGATTTGTCTCTATTTTTCTTATATTTATACTTGTTTTGATATCTAGGGTTAGGCTTAAATGATCTTCTAACTCTTTCTTCAAATCTTGAATTTCTTTCAGGACATCTAGATGCAAAATGACCAATCTTATTACATGCAAAACATTTAAAAGGTGCTTTTCCTTCATACTTACTTCCTACCAGTCCTTTAGGCACTCTTGTAGAAAATAGTGCTTCAAGTTGCTCAAACTCATCATCTTCTCTCTTCATATATTCCAATTCCTTTACATACAAAACTTTCCATTCTTTCTTTCCAGTTGTAGATGTAGATGCATGAAAAGCAGGTTTAGACTTCACAGCTCCAGAAGGTCCAAATTCTTCAAGCTCAAAAGAAGATAGTTTCCCAACCAAAGTATCTCTGTTGACAGATGTATTAGCCATTGTTCTCAACTCATTAATAGCAATAGCCTTCATTTTGTAAGCTAGTGGTAGGACTCTCGAGACTTTAGAAACAATTTCATCTTCACTCAAAGTTTCACCACAACATTGAATTCCCATAACAATCTCATTTATTACCCTTTCCATGAATGCAGTAATCCTTTCATCTTCTTCCATCTTCAGGTTTTCATATCTCACCCACTAACCATCAAGTTTAGCAATCTTCATTGTAGGGTCACTTTCATTCAGAGTCTCCAACTTATCCCATATAGCCTTTCTAGATGATTTTTCGATTAATCCCATTATTTGTTGATCACAAAGTGCACACAAGAGGGCTTCTCTTTCTCTACAATCATTCTCAAGATCCTTGTCCAGGTTTTCCAGAGGAGGATTGCCAAATCCTAGATTATAGGGTGTGACACCACTCTATGTGATCTCCCAAATCTCCTTGCCAAGATATATTAGATGAGTCTCCATTCCATACTATGTAATTTGTTCCATCAAGCCTTAGAATATCCCCTCGAAAGATAGCTCCTAAAGAACTAGATGAACTTGAACTATTTGTCTCCATATGATCTTCCTCAAGTGGTTAAGCTTTCTGCAAAGAGGACCAAAGCTCTGATACCAATTGATAGACAATTCAAATAACCAGAACACAACTGATAGGGGAGGGGGGTGAATCAGTTGTCATGGATTATCGGAATGATTAGAAATTTAAACTTTACTACCAAAACCCAAAACATTAATATCAGAATACAGTTAAAACAACTAAGCATAAATAGTAATCATAGAATAAAAGCCATCCACATAACACCAAGATTTGTATGTGGAAAATCCGGTAAAGGGAAAAAAAAACCACGGTGGGAATCCTACCCACAGTTAGATAATACTTTTGCAGTAAGTATGTGAATTACAATGAAGGGGCTTTCACTTGCAGGAAGGCCAACAGCCTAGAGCACGCTGCTCATTGCAAAAGAAGCCTCACTAACTACATAGAAATCTAGACTACAATCTAGAGAGGTATTTAATTGCAAAAGATAGCATCTTCTATGCCTAAGTATAGTTCTGGTTAAGCTCAATACCAAAAAACTTAATCCTCTTACATAAACCCAATTAGATCTCTAATGATCGATCAACTCCTTTTCCTCAATGATATTACATTATTTGCACATTACATTCCTTGACCATGGCCTCTAACAATAACCATGATAATCTACAATGAGATCTTACATCTATATATATAAACCCTCGACCATAAACAATTAGGTCGGCACTAGATGATAAACCAATTACATAATTACAAACCATGTCGGCCTAATGCCAAACAAATAATATCCAACACATAAGACATCCTAGAAATATATTAATAGGTCCAATCCACACATTACATTAAAGTTGGTCCATAACCTAGATCAACCAAGACCCAGTATAGGTCCACACACTTCATCAATGATCTACTTCCACCAAGTTTTGAACATGATCATTAATAGCATCCTGAAACTCCACCATAAGTTGCACCAATACCAATTATGCAATTCATCAATGATCTCCACAAAAAGTTCTACCAGTGAAACCCTCACCAGAACCAGAAACTAAGCTTCTAGGAAAGCAGGATAGCATCTGATCACCAGACCAAAACCAATTGATCGAATATAAGCATAAGTATCATGAACAAGCCAATTCCATCACTAAATTATACTGGAGCCTACTAGATCATGCCAGATCCAAGTTAACCAGAAACCACTCAACCTATTGGGACAAGAAGGGTGTTGGTAAAGCATCCAAACAGCTAGTGTTGGCATGAATGAAAAAACATCACTACAAAACATAATCAATTCCACCAAATGGGCAACAAAGGATGCTCAAGCCTCTTCAACCCAAGCTTCACTACCATCTCTTCAAATACCAAACTATCAGTACTTTCACTATCCATAATAACCTTGCAACACTTACCACCTGATTTGCACACAGTTCAGAAAGTACTCTTTCTCTAAGTAGATTTGGTACCCTCATTGCTCTGCTCCATTATGACTCTTTTGAACATAAGGGATTATCCTTGCTCCGGTGTATAGTCAATTACGGTAACTTCACCTTTTGGTTCCTCATTTACCACACAACTTCTTGTCATTCCTTTCTTACATTCATAAAATCTATGTTCGGTTTCCCCACACTTGAAACATTTGCCGGGAGATTCTCTACCAGTACTACCACTGCCTTTCCTCTGTGTTTTCTATTCTGGTTCCTTACTTCACTTAGGTTTTAATTCTTTTCACAACAACAATATGAGATTCCTTAGGATCATCTTGAAATCTAGCAACAACACAAACAACAGTCATGATATTCTATCTAGTCTAATTCAAATATAACAATCCACCAATCATAGATTTGTATCTAGTTTGATTTGTTTTAGGGGAATCATCATCCTTGGTCAGTTTAGATCTAGTCACCATAGGAGTCCCAACTTTCTTTGTATCCTCTAAACCAAACTTCTTCAAGAATTCCTTCACATACTTTGACTGTGATATAAAGATCCCTTTTTCTAATTGTGTAACTTGCAATCCCAAAAGGAATTTCATTTCTCCAATCATAGACATCTCAAACTCATTATGCATCTTATTAGCAAACACTTTGCACGATCTATCATTTCCTCCAAAAATAATATTATCAACAAAAATTTCAAGAATCAAAATGTTATCATGATCAATTTTGAAATACAGAGCAATACCTATGTTAAATCCAAGCTTCAATAGATACTTATCCAATCTAGCATACCAAGATCTAGGGGCTTGCTTCAATCCATACAATGTTTTCTTCAACTAGCACACCATGTCCTTTTGATCAGTCAACATAAATCCATCTGGTTGTGCTATGTACACTTCTTCTATTTCGCCATTAAGAAATGTTGACTTTACATCCATCTGATAGACTTTGAAATCTTTGTAAGCAACATAAGCAATAAATAATCGAACAACTTCAATCCTAGCCACCAGAGTAAAAATCTCCTCAAAATCAATTCCTTCCATCTGAGATTATCCTTTACAAACAAGTCTAGCTTTGTTCCTAATAACTTGACCTTGCTCATTCAATTTATTCCAGAAGACCCATTTAGTTCCAATTATATTTTTATCCTTAGGTCTGAGAACAAGAATCCATGTTTTGTTCTTTTCAATCTGATTCAATTTTTCTTCCATCACTTTTATCCAATGTTCATCTTTACATGCTTCACTCACATCCTTAGGTTCAATCTTAGAAATCAAAAAATATTCAACTTGATCTTCTGTAATTCTTTTCCTAGTCTGAACACCTTTGTTTCTTTCTGCTATAATTTGATGTTCTGAATGATTGAATATTACACACCTGAGAGTCTTAGGATTTTCTTGATTTTCTGACTCTTGATCTTTTTCTTCTTCATTTGCATTAGTTCCTTCATCTTGATTTTCTGGATTCATCAGAACAATCTGAACTTGATTCTAGGTCTATAGTTGCTTTCCTTTATTTGCACTGTCATTTTGATCATCAGAATCATATCCACAAGATATGGTCTATCTCCCATTGCTTTCATCAACTCTAACATTAGCACTCTCAACTATTTTTCTCAGTCTCTTATTATAGCATGGGTATGCCTTTCTTTGGTTAGAATAACCAAGAAATATTCCTTCATCACATCTAGCATCAGAATTTCCTAGATCTTCATCTCTTATGATATAACATTTACTTCCATTTAAAAAAAATATATTTAACAGTAGGAGCATGACCAAACCATAATTCATAAGAAGTCTTACTGGTATCACCTTTAATATGCACCCAGTTAAGAGTGTACACAACAATACTCATAGCTTCTCTCCAATAAACATGTGGAACATTTCCTTGCAACATCATGGTCCTAGGAGCTTCCTCAACGATTTTTCTCTTCCTTTTCACAACTCCATTTTTCTAAGGGGTTCTCAGCATAGATAACTATATTCTTATCCCATGCTCTTCACAAAATGCATTAAAATCACCAAAAATGAATTCTCCACCTCTGTCAGATCTCAAACACTTCAACTTAAATCCTATTGCAATCTTAACCATAGCTTTGAAAATATTGAACTTATCCAATGCTTAAAACTTCTCCCTTAAGAAAGTAACCCACATCATCCTTGAATAATAATCAATTAGCAACATGAAATATATGTCTCCTTTCAAGCTTCTAACTCTAGAAGGTCCACACAAATCGGTATGAACAATTTCTAATAATCCATTAGAAAAATGCTTCTTACTCTTGAAAGATATTCTGGTTTGTTTTCCTAACTAACATTGCTTGTACATAGGGTTAGCAGGTTTCATCGACTTAGGAAGATCTCTCATGGCCTAAATAGAACTTATCTTAACAATGTTATCAAAATTCACATGACACATCCTCTTACGCCACAACCAATTTTCATCAATCTGAGCAATCAAATATATTTTACTGGAGCTATTCAAGTGAAAGATATTAACCCGATGCAATCTCAATTTTGGAGCTACCTAGAATTATACACTTTCCATTCTTGAACTAAAGATTATAACCCTTGTAAACCATCTATCCAACACTCAAAATATTATGCTTTAAGCCTTCTATATACAAGACATCATCAGTATTATGCTTAACATCAAGAGAATTAGAACCTTTACCATGGATTATACCAACTTTATCATCACCAAATCTTACAACGCCATTATCATACTTCTCTAAGGTCACAAAATTTTTCTTATCATCTATCATATGATAAGAGCATCCATTGTTAATCACCCATTCATATTTTTCTTCAACCTGTGCAGCCAAATCTCTTTCCTTATTAATGTGGCTAGTAGAATCAGTAGGCATTGGATCATCTTCCTTGGTAGCAATAAACATCCATTCATTATCACTTGAATTTTTTCTTAAGAACTCTTTCCGGACATCTTGAGGCAAAATGTCCTATCTTATTACATGAATAATATTTAAGAGGCAAATTTCCTTCACACTTACCATCTCTTTTAGGCAATCTTATAGTAATCAATGCTTCGCTCTCTTTCTTCTTCTTTAATATCCTTCATCTCTTTCTCATATCTCAACATCCTCCTTGATGAACTTTCTTCTGAATCACATCTCTTCTTATCCTTTCTAAAAATAGTGGCTTTGAATGTAGATTCTACCTTAGGAAGGGAATCCCCGAACTAACTCAACTGAAAGGCTGATAAATTTCCAATCAACATGTCTCTGGTCACATCTGTCATGGTTTGGATCTCCTCAATAGTAGTAACTTTATGTTTGTAGGATGCAGGTAAAGATCTTAGCACTTTAGAAAATAGTGTAGGGCACCTAACACTCCAAGAATGAAATATTTGATTTATTTTTAGTTTGTGTGCTAATTTGTGATGTAATAATGGACCAACCATTGAGGACTCAGTAGAGCCATGGTTGAGTTGTCCAAATTTTGGTTTGAGTCAATTGTGCTTAGGATGTTGTTAGCCTGAGAAATGAGATGCTTAGGTAGTTCACAGGCAAAATACTCTAGATGAATGTATTCATGTATTAGGAGTCAATTGAGTTGTCTTTAGGTATTCTAGGGTATTTGAGGACCTTCAAGAGTCTTAGAATGCAATAGAATGCAAAATTGCATCCTGGAGCAAAAGTTGTCAAAAGTTGCTGAGCAACATTTTGCAATTTCTTGCAAAAGTTGAATTTTTGGTTATGGACATTAGGAAGTTGGTTGAACTGACAGAAACAAATGGATATAATAAAAATTTCACTTTATTGTACACATTGGAGGATTGGAAAGGCAAGAGCAATTTTTTGGTTTGTGAAGCAACCTTGTTTCCACCGGTTTTTGACAGTTGTCTTGTTTTTCCTTGCTTTTTTGGTCCAATACAGACTAGATGGTGTAAAACCATTGCCATATTTGTATGTTCATTTTATTTGCTTTCATTAAGGTTGATTTGCAAGTTTGATTATTCCAGGTTGTAGAGATTTCTTTCATTCTTTGCAACTAGGAGCAAAACCCTTACAAGTAGGGTTTAAGAGCAAGAAATGGCTCTAACCTAGGAATTATTTGATGGCACCTATTGAAATAAATAATAATGATATATTAGGGTCTATAAATAGCTTAGGAATAGGCTGTGATATTTTGTAGGTCCAGGAGGAGGAGAAACAATGAAGCCCTAGGCTCACCGTTGGGAGTAGGTGAGTTAGGACAGCAAGAAAAGTGTGATTTGTGAGCACATGGAGATTGTTGAAGGACAAAGTAGCATATGAATAGGAAACACTTTGAATCCCCTTTAAGGTTACTAATGTGTTTGGAGCAGAATATTTGACTGGTGAAGAGTTCTAGACCCATCTTGCCAATTCACTGGTTAGGCCTAAAACCCTTCAAAATAGTACAACATTGGAAACCCCACTTGTATTGATAACCTAGATGCAATTTTATAGTATTATCTATAACTTCCAAAAGGGTACTCAAATCCATAATTTATTTCTAGGCTTGTTTGGGACTTTTGTAAGTTAAACCCCTAAAACCGCCTAGGGAGGGCTAATGCAATTAGGCCTAATTAGGTGCCGGTAGAGACCTATAAAAAGGGTTAAGAAGATAAGGCGATGGATTTGGTGACTCTCAAGCCTCAAAAAATATTGAAGACGCCTTTTTGATGCATTGGGAAACCATAGGAAGAGAGTGTGTGTTAAGATCCTTGCATGAGTGGTTGGAGCCCAAGAGAGGAGTGTGTGAGTAACTGAGGTGACAACCTCAAGTGGTGGAGTTGATTGTCTAGAGTCCATTGGCTATACCTCGGAGGAAATTCAAGAAGGTTCAGACCTTGGAGGTCTCATTATCATAACCCCTGCCAAGTGCCATAGGAAGGACTTGAGTAGTTGTAGGGTTGAGTAGGACAAGTCACTTAGGAAGGTGTATTAAACAAGGTCCCAAGACTCTCCGCATCAGAGTGGTATCAGCGCCATTCTTTGAAATATTTGGTGTATGTCATATTGTGAAGAATCAAATGAAAGTTCAATGCCTCCAAAGGTAATGACTGTAGAAGCCATCTGACAGATGCTGGCATAGATGATAGAAGGATTGAAGGATGTAGAAGGAAGAAGAGAAACCAGAGAAGTAAAGAAGGAGAAGGGGAAGGCTAAGACAGAATGGGGTGACGAGACAAATGAAGAAGTGAAAGATGGAGAGGAACCAACAACAGTATCTATGCCTCAAGACCAAAAGGTATTCCTAGATGCAGTCAAATCCATTTCTAAAGACAACTTGGATGGATTACCCACATATGGAGGAAACCTCAATGGAGAAGAGTTTCTAGATTGGATAGAAGATCTCAATAATCACTTTGATTACAAATAGATAGAAGAAGAGAAAAGAGTCAATGTGGCCAAATCAATAATGAGAGGATCAACATTGGTTTGGTGGAATATGATGCAAGAAGAAAGGATACAAGAAGGCAAAAAGAAGATAACTTCATGGGAGCCTATAAAGATCAGACTTAAGGCACAATTCCTTCTAAGAGATTATGAAGTTCAAATTCATAAGAGATTGCAAAATCTGAAACAAAGGGAGTTAGATGTCAATGAATACACTGAAGAGTTCCATAAGCTCAGTTTGAGAGCTAGGAAGCATGAGAATGAGGTGGAGAAGTTGGCCAGGTATATGAACAGTCTTAGATAGAATATACAAGATGAGATAAGTATCCTCACACCAAACACTGTCCATAAGTGTTTTTAGTTGGCCCTAAGGGTAGAAGAGAAGATCAAAAGGAGGAGTGAAGGCATGTGCACAAAGATGGTGGTCAAAAAAGTGGACACCACCCAAAAAAAACTTGGAAAAACAAGCAGCACGTACGTGGTTTTAAAATTTGAAATTTCCATGTACGCACTTAGTTTTGTTCTTCCCGAGCCTAGAAAAGGTAGCGCGTATGTTTTGCTTTTAGGAAAATAAGTGCGTATGCGCTACGCCTAGGAAAATGAGCATGTACGTGCTGCTCATAGGAAAATGAGTTTGTACACGCTAATAATCCAAATAAAACCGTGTATGTGGTGCCTGGTAAAAAAAGTTTTTCAAAACAAATTGGGTCTCATTTACCCATGAATCGCGTTTTTAACTTCGTTTTTTCCCCATTACCTCTCCTAAACCGCAAACGGGGTCTAGATTTGTCCTCCAAACTATGGATCAAGGTTAGTTTTTGTCTTTCTTTCTGGTTTATGCAATTTGTTTTACATTTTGAATTTAATTTCATTAATTTTGATTAGGTTTTTTCATTTTTTGTTTCAAAAACCAAATTCTTCTAATCTAGAACAAGAACAATCAAATGCACCTCCTGAAAACCCACAAGAACAACCTAGAACAAGAACAACCAAATGCACATCCTAAAAACCCACAAGAACAACCAAATGCACCTCCTGAAAACACACAAGAACAACCCCCAACTCTTCCTTTTGACCGCACAGCCGAAACACATGAATAATTAATTAATTAGTTAGGACAAAATACGTCTAAAATCAATAGACTGATTGTAAAATTGAAAAATTCTGAACTTGACCATCATCAATCCCTCACCACTAGACTAGAAACATTAGCTAGTGGTGCCATAGTTGTTTCCATAGAAATTACCAAATGGGGAAGCTTTAGGGATAGGTGTCATCAATTCTATGCCAATGGGCTATCATACGATGGAGTAAAAAACAAAAATATTTCTAAACAACAAATATGTGCCCTTTTTGTTGATACCAAAACTAGTCAGCTATTACCTCTTAATGCAAAGAGGTTTCCCATACATTGGTGTACCAATGCGCAGATGAAGAATCTTTTTTGGCAGAGGTGGTGGATGGTCTTTGATGATCCACCTTGTAATAATTATGAGGTGCCATTATATTTTTTGAAAAAAATATATTGTGAGTTTGTGCTCAATGTGAGGCCAAACTATTTTGACATGAGAGAGTTTCATGGTAGAGGTGGTGGCTCTACCCAAGATAGACCTGGAGCTCATAGATGATTAGCCGCGGAGAGTCGCTGCCCGCTAGCAACCAAACCCAAGGTGCATCAGGTTGTCCCATTAGAGCTGAAAGAGTCAATGGAGCTACAGACTCTTCAGGTGGCCACAACATTGACTAGTGCCATCATCTAGCATGGGACGTCATTAGCACACCCTATTTTATTGGGTGATGAGCCGTTAGAGGGCGACAGAGAGCCCATCGAGCATAAATGTGTCAGTTGCTCGGGGATAGATGATGCAGCCAGTGCAGATGGATACTCATATCATCTGTGCATGATTTGCAGTTGTAGATGTCAGGCTCACATGGTTGAGGATGTCACATTGACAGATGAGTTGATGGACATGGTGTTTGCCCATGAGCCACAGACACAGGTGTGTTGATTTGAAGTCATAACATTTTATTTATTAGTCACTTTAAATTTGTAATTACATAAATGAATTTTCATTTATACATCGATTTAAATTGAGACAAATAATATGCATTTCAGGATGCAGCAACGGTATCCCATACACCTCCCCCAGTTACTATAGCTGCAACTTTGATGCCTGAGGTATAAATTTTGTAACATGTTAAAATATAATAGTACACTTTGAATTTTAAAAAAAACAAGATATGCTAACTATCTTTAATGCTTGGTCCAATTTCTTATTTGTAGGTGTTGATAGGGGACGAAATGTCCCAGATTGACGACATCATGCTCTCAGCAATTGATTTTGGCCTACAAGGCTATACGATATCATATTTTGTACAACTCTTTTTATGTATTGTTTTGATGGAATATGCAAGTCATTTCATTTTAGATTTTTAAAATTATGTTTAATTTATTATCTGTACTAATATCTCATGTTAATTTTATGTTTTTAGGGTACCCCCTCAGCATCTAAGGCTCGTCCTAAGAAAAAGAATTCCTCGAAGACACCAAAATGTGTGAAGAAGGTAATTGAACACATTTTTAGTTGTACAATTGTTTGAAAATTTTTAAATCAAGTATTAGTTGGGGTTTGTAGATTGATTAGTGTTTTTTGTTTATTTTACATCTACAGCGGCCATTGAGATTTGTGGATATGTTGAATGCACCTGATTCGCCTGCAGATCAAGAGAGGGCAGAGGTATGTATCTCTACTTTATTTTCTTGATTTCATGATTATATGCACATGTACATGTGAACTTGTGATATATTATAATATTATAACTTTTTCATACAAGAAATATCGATACCTATTTCATCAATGGTGAACCCTCCTCCTTGCACTGGAGAAGCATCTCAGGATCCGGTACACTTTTGTTTGATATGTAAAATTAATTGTTTTTAACCTTCAATACTTATCATTATATTAATTGTATTTAATCTTTGTACATTTTTTGTATAGGTAATAGCGACAGTTTCTACATCGATGGTGAGCCATCCTCAGTCCATTGGAGAACCATCTCAGGCACAAGTACATCATTGTTCTATATATTATAGCTTTAAAGTGTTTTTGCTATATTTATGTTAGTACATTGTATTAATTGTACATTTAATCTACAATAGACTCCTTCACGGTACGACCATAACGTGGATCCATTTAAGTATGTCTTCAAGAAAACTCTTAAGAGTGACAAGGAGAGGAGAGCAAAGACATTAGCTCTTGGATCAGCCAATGAGGTAATCTACATTTCAATTGCAAAGGAATTAAAGTTAAATGCATAGTTATGTTGTTAATTGTGAACTATTTTCTACAAAAGAATTCTAACTTGGCTTTTGAATTATGGTTTTGTATCCATCTACAGAGCCGCGTACTGTGCCGAAGAGGCTTGATTTTGATGATCCACCACAAGTTTAGGATCATATAGTGTTAGTTTTGGTCATAAAATGACCAATAATGTAGGATTTTGCCAAGATCAAGGGCACAATGAAAAGCATAAAAAGAGACAATAGAATGACAAGAAAAAACTATATTCTCATCAATATGCAAATGATCAACTAGATTGACTAGTACAATGAATATAGGCTTGCTTATATAGGCAAGGCCATATGGATGTATGAGCACACAAATATGACATGTGGCTCAATGAGAAACAAAGGTAGGTAAGAAATACTAGGGGTAGGTAGGAGAAATAATATAATATTCCACAAGAGGTGGATGACCCATCGAATGTGGAGTGTAACAGCAAAATAAGACCACAAAAGGTAGAATTTCTCCTACAAGCTCTATCCCTATGTGCACACTTCCATAAGTGTCTCAAATCCAAACTACAAAGAGATGCATTATCCTAAGTTAACTTAAGTAAAGTGTAATAATATCCAAAATGAATATTTATTTACACCAACACCCCCCCTTAAGTGCAACTTAGGGGAATGAAGACTCAAGTTAACAATGCAACATGGGTCTCGGCTACTAGGCCATGATAGGTACCCACGTACAATATACAAATGCAAGCAAAACTATGCAATGCAATCTCTCACAAATGGAGAAAGGGATAAAACCCAGTGGGAAAACACTCCCCCCCAAAAGAGAGATGAATGTACAAAAGACTCTCAAAGAAGAAGGACAAAACCTCAAAGAGGAAAAAGTCACCCCCATAAGAGAGGAAGGAGAAGTCAGCTGACCCCCCCCAATGACACATCCTGCACCCCCAAGAGAGCTTGCAACTGCTGGAACTTACTCTCGGTGAAAGGTTTGGTGAATATGTCAGCAACCTGCTCTGCTGTAGGACAATACTGCAAATCAATGACCTGCTCCTAAATGAGCTCTCGGATATAGTGCATATGAATCTTGATGTGCTTGGTCCACTGGTGCTAAACTGGGTTCTTCGAGATTGCAATAGCACTCTGATTGTCATAATGTAGAACTGTCGGCCATGGAGTGGTGAATCCAAACTTTGTGAGAATCTGCTGGAGCCAAATGGTCTCAGTCGCTGCGTTAACAGCACCTCGATACTCAGCCTCAGTCGAAGAGAGAGCAATAGCATGTTGCTTCTTGCTCTGCCAACAAATGGGGCCTGAACCAAGGTAAAAACTGTAAGCAGAAGTAGACTTACAATCATCAAGATCGCCAGCCCAATCAGAGTCTATGTAACCAACCAAGCGAAGTCCTGTGCCTGTTGCATAGTGAATCCCATAGTGATGTGTACCCTGGATGTAATGAAGGATGCATTTGGCAGCTTTCCAATGAAGCTCATGTGGTTCCTGCATGAAGCGGGAAACCATGCTAACTGCAAATGAAATATCAAGGTGTGTATGAGTCAAGTAGATGAGACTACCCACAAGCTGATGATACAAAGTGGCATCAACTAGTGGAGAAGAACATTGAGCCTCAAGCTTGACTCCTGAAAGAAAGGGAGTCAGGGCAGGCCTTACAATCAGCCATATGAAAGCGTGCAAGTAGATCAAGAGAATACTTGGGCTGTGATAGTGTAATCCCAGAAGGTGACTATGAAATCTCTATCCCGAGGAAGTAGTGCAAAAGACCCAAGTCAGTCATAGCAAATCTGTCATGCAAAGCAGAGTTGACCCTGCTAATGATGGATGAAGTACTCCCTGTAATGATCAAGTCATCAACATAGAGCACAAGTATCAAGTGAGAGTCATCCTAGTGCAAAATGTAGACATTCGGATCAGAATGACACCTGGTGAACCCTGCGGAGAGAAGAAAGGAATCCATCTTGGCGTACCAAGCCTTAGGGGCCTGCTTAAGGCCATAGAGAGATTTCCTTAGTCTGCAAACCAAGGAAGTATCCTGGATGAAACCCTGTGACTGCTCCATATAAATCTCCTCATCAAGATCACCATGAAGAAAAGCACTCTTCACATCCATCTGATGTACAACCCAACCATGAGCTGCAGTAATAGCAAGTGTCAAACGAATGGAGTTCATCTTGGCTACGGGTGCAAAGGTCTTAGTATAGTCAACACCTGCAACCTATGAGAAACCTTTCACAACAAGTCGAGCCTTATACTTATCCACACTACCATCCGCTGCAAACTTGGTCTGATAGATCCACTTACATTGAACCATCTTTCTCCCCTTAGGGAGATGGACTAGATCCCATGTGTTGTTCCTCATCAAGGAACTATATTCTTCCTCCATAGCTTGGTCCCACTTAGGAACCCCTAATGCTTCCCTAAATATCTATGGATTGGAAGTGGTAGCAATGAATGCATGTGGAAGATCTTGATGTTGTGATTGAGTTCTTCATGTATCTAAAGGATCCCCAACAAGAGAACCTGCAAACTCAAGTGTCTGTCGAGCCCAATGAGGTCTAGGTGGAGGTGGAGAACGAGGCTCCTCAACTGCAAGTGGACCCTACGGAGGTGTAACCTTGCGAGTCAGAGTTGAAGGAGTCTCATCATCTGAATCACTAACATCACTATCCATAATGGAGGAAGGTGGAGGAGGTAGAGAGGATAAGCTAGGAGAGCTTTCCTCAAAGTGAACACTCCTCTCAATGAACACCTCATGTGTCTCTGGATCCATCAATCTATATGCCTTAACACCCTCAGGATATCCAACAAATTTGCAAGGTTGACTCTGTGGTTCCAATGCCTTGCATTTCTACGGAGGTATGCGAACCCATGCTCGACACCCAAAGACTCTGAAATGTCTCACAATCGGTTTCCTACTAGCCCGAGCTTCAAAAGGGGTAATACCTTGCAAAGCTTTGTGAGGAACCCGATTCTGGATGTGTGTGGCACAATTGATAGCCTCTGCCCAAAAGGCGGGATCAAGAGAATGTGCATGTATCATACAGCTAGCCATTTCTTTGAGAGTTCTATTCTTGTGTTTTGCAACCCCGTTCTATTGTGGAGTGTATGCGATAGAATGCTGAAGATCAATCCCCTCAAATGTACAAAAATCCTCAAGTCTTTTGTTCACATATTCCCTTCCATTATCTGTGTGAAGAATCTTGACCACTTTCCCTGATGGCTTCTCCACATGAGTCTTGAAGTCCTGAAATCTGTCAAATACTTCACTCTTATGAATAAGAAAGTAGACCCAAGTGAAGTGGGAGTAGTCATCAATGAAGGTAAGAACATAGCTGGCCTTACTAAATGAAGGTGCTAGAAATGGACCTGCTACATCACTGTGAACAAGTTGAAGAACTTCCAAAGCTCTCCAAGCTTTCCCTTTATCAAACTTCTCTTTGGGATGCTTGCCCATGGAACAACCTGAACATACACCCTCTAAAAAACTGATTCGAGGTAGACCTGTGACCATGTCTTTAGTGCTTAGCTGCTGAAGATAGCGGTAGTTGAGGTGACCAAACCGCTCATGCCATAGCTTACTTTCTGAATTTGAATGAGTAAGCAAGGCCCTAGAAGGTGAACTTGGCACAAAGTGGGAGAATGAATAAAGCCTTGAGTTGTCATTGACTTGTCCCACTACTACCAAGGCATCATCATCAAGTTCCTTTACCACAGCTGAATCTGGTGTAAACTCAACCTTTTTCCCATTCCCATAGTGAGTGATTTGGTAGATGGAGAGAAGGTTGGTAGACAAGTTAGGAACATAGAGAACATTCTCAAATGTTCCATCATCCATGTCAACTGAACCTTTCCCTTCAACCTCTACTTGTGTATCATCACCTATGTAAATGTGAGGTACCTTAGATGGCTCCAATGAAGAAAACTGCCCCTTTGTATAACCCATGTGATATGAGGCACCTGAGTCAAGTATCCATTGCTGTGAAGAACCTGTTGTAGCCACAAATGCTTGCCCTTTTCCCTTAGACCGTGAGGAAGAGGAAGGAGATGAATCCTTCTTTGTGTAGGCAGATGGCAAGTTGATGTTGTTTTTCTTGAGAAGATTAGTTAACTCATCAACTTGTTTTGTGTGGCATCGATGCTCATCATGACCATACTTCTTGCAATATGCACAAGTTGGTTTATCCTTCTTAGGTGGTGTCCCCTTCTTGGAAGAGGATGAAAAATTGCCTTGTGATGGAGAAGATGATTGTCCTTTTTCCTAGTGTGGCTTAGACTTGGAGTGCTTCTTCTTTTTGTTGGAATCTTTGCCTTGACTTCCTTGATTCCCTTGATTAGCCACCAAAGCCTTGGACTTTGAAGACTTGAGAAGCCCCATGTTCAACAACTTAGATTGTTCCAATATCAACATTTCTGTGAAAGCATCAAATGAAGGCATAACATAGGAACTCCCCACTGTCAAACGATGAGTTTGGAAGCTAGACACAAATGCTGCATATTCTGGTGCAAGTGTGTCCAACAAGTTGAATATCAACTGAGCATCCTTTTTGTCAATTCCATAATCCTTAAGCTTTGCTCTTAGCTCATTTGCTTTGGTGACATAATCTTGGATTGTATCAAAACTCTTGGGATCCAAGTTGGTGAGCTCATTGTCAATCTGATAGCCTCTGATTTCATCAACTTGACCATACAATTTCTGAAACATATCCCAAGCCTCTTTGATTGTTTTACACTTCTCAATGTGAAAAATGAGGTCATTTGATACATACTTGAACAAGGTTCCAAGAGCCATTGAATTCTTTGTGAGCCATTCTAATTGAGCATTTGGATCAGCCTTAGGATTAGGTGGTGCTGTTATTGTTCCATCTATGTAATGTGTGAGACCCTTTTCCATTAATTTACTCCATACTTTAATTTTCCATGATGCATAATTATGTGGAGTTAAAGGTGGAAATTTATTAGGACTCATTACAACAAAAATTGAAAGAGCACAAAGAGAGGCACAATCACACAAGACACCCCCCCAAATTCACTCAATCAAAGAACCCCCCCAAAAAAGTGATGATTTGGCACTTTATACTTAGTGCGTATACAATGGGCCACTTGCAAAAAATGGCAAAGTGGACTTCTAATTACAATTTTACAATTGCCTCAATAAGGCCAAAAGAGTCTCAAAATGATAATGCAAGAGATCTAACTAAGATCCAAGCAATTTACAAGTACCTAATAGACCAAATAAGACCAATATCTGAAAGTACAATTTCCACTCAAAATCTCTAAAATATGATCATAGATTATGAAAGTAGATGAAAAATATGCACTTTAAAAAAAATGGCACCTGAAAAGGAGGTCGTATGAGCTCAAACGAGGCCTTTGAAGTTGCAGAATTGAGGATTGGATAGGTACAGATGAGAGAATCCAAAAATTTTGAAAAACCTATGCACCAAAATCAGAAAATAACCACACCACTGTGAAGATCATGAAATTTTATCTCATTTCAAAAAAAATTGCGACAAAAAAGGAGCAAAAATGAGCAAGATATGGCCTTTCAAAGTTGGACTGCAAAATTTCAAAAAACTGCTGATGTGGCATTGATGTCATCAATTCACTATCTTAAATTTGATGGCCGTATGACCGTTGTGAGAACTTTGCCTCATTGCTGACTGGGCATCCGTACCATACAGACAGGCTGATTGTGTAAGCTGATGTGGCATACGGATCTGACAAGGCATACCGAGTGACGTGGCGTATGAACTGCAGACTGCGGGCCAGTGGCCGCCTGCCACATGGTGGGCATAGATTCCGTTGGTTTTGTAGCACTGACGGAGAGAAGGCATCGCTGGAGGTAATCGATGGCCAAGAGCCGAGGTGCTGGAGGCGGGAGCTGGTGGAGCCGGAGGCAGGCCGAAAGCCAAGGCGGGCCGGGAGCCGAGGGGGCCAGTGGCGGGCTGGAAGCTGAGGGGGCCAGCGGCAGGTTTGGGGCTACTGGCGGGAGTCACGTCGGTGGCGGCAGGTATGACCTACAAGCTGCGGGACACGCAGGGTACGGGGGGGTCTGCAGACCCCCAAACAATCCAAAAAAATATATATATATTTTTTTTTTTTGATTTTTTTTTATTGCTTTTTTTTATTTTTCGATTTTTTTTTCCAAAAAATAATTTTTTTGAAAAAAAATTTCGAAATCCGTATGATAATAGCCAAAATGGGGAAAAAAATTTCTCACCAAAAAAGGTTGACTTTATAGTCGAAATTTATGGAAACGGCCTCCCAAATTCAATAGTGATGTCCAAATCGCTGTATGACGCCCCCAAAAAATGAAGATCCCCAAATCCGAAAATAGAAGCCTTCCACGATGTCTCCAAAAGCTAATCAATGAAGCCCCAATAGCTCTGATACCATGTAGGATTTTGCCAAGATCAAGGGCACAATGAAAAGCATAAAAAGAGACAATAGAATGACAAGAACAAACTGTATTCTCATCAATATGCAAATGATCAACTGGATTGACCAATACAATGAATATAGGCCTGCTTATATAGGCAAGGCCATATGGATGTATGAGCACACAAATATGACATGTGGCTCAATGAGAAACAAGGGTAGGTAAGAAATACTAGGGGTAGGTAGGAGAAATAATATAATATTCCACAAGAGGTGGATGACCCACCGAATGTGGAGTGTAACAGCAAAATAAGATCACAAAAGGTGGAATTTCTCCTACAAGCTCTATCCCTATGTGCACACTTCCCTAAGTGTCTCAAATCCAAACTACAAAGAGATGCATTATCCTAAGTTAACTTAAGTAAAGTGTAATAATATCCAAACTAAATATTTATTTACACCAACAAATACATGTAGATATATTCTACATTTTTATTGTATATCGATTTGGACATGGCATATGCCACATTTTTGTAATAATTGTATTGACTTAGTAGACATGCCTTTTTTTATATATATAAATATCGATATCTGATCCAATAAATGTGTAATGAGTTCATTATTTTGTATTCGTTGTATTTTGTGGTTGTTCTTTTATAAATTTAAATGAATATTTGTATATGTAATCAACAATATGAATATAAACAACAAAAATATATGATATAAAACATTGCAATCGTGGAATATGATTTGATAAAATTTCTAAAATGTTGAATTAACCCTACAAAAATCCTTGTATTTAGTTCATTATTGTGTATTCATTGTATTTGGTGGCTGCCCTTTTATAAATTTAAATGAATATTTGCATATGTAATTAACAATATGAATATAAACAACAAAAATCGACAATATGAAAATAAACAACAATGTGTTTGGTGCGAGAGAACCCTCACGCTCGCAATGGTCAAATTTTGTTCACTGTGTGCACAAACTAATGTCGTGAGCACATTTGGGTGGGCAGGTTTATGCTAGGTATGCCCCTATCATGCATCCCAAAGTGCCAAAACATAGAGAGTCATACTGTACCGGTGCGATCTCTCAAGTGCCCCGAGTCCAAAAAATTATCAAAATTTGATGGACTGTTTCTTCCAATCCATGACACATATAGTTGATCTGTTTGATCTTGTGGGGTCATGTGAGGATCCTCTACAATGGCCTATCTCGGTTTTCAAGGAATCAGAGCCATTTTCAATTAGTAGCATTTTTTCGCCTGCTCCAAAAATCGTCAGTTGCTTGCAAGGAAAAGTTGCAAGATTGGCTAGAATTGATTTGGTTCATCATATACACAAACTGACATTGTGAGCGTGTCCAAGTGGGCAGGTTTACTCTAGGCATGCCCCTATTGTGCATCCCAAAGCATCAGAACGTCGAGAGTCATACCGTACCGGTGCTATCTCTCAAGTGCCCCGAGTCCAAAAAATTGTCAAAATTTGACGGATTGTTTCTTCCAATCCAGGACACATATAGTCAATCTGTTTGATCCCATGGGGTCATGTGAGGCTCCTCTATAATGGCCTATCTTGTTCAATTAGTAGCATTTTTTTGCCTGCTCCAAAAACCGTCAGTTGCTTGCAAGGAAAAGTTGCAAGATTGGTTAGAATTGATTCAGTTCATCGTATGCACAAACCGACGTTGCGAGCATGTCTGGGTGGGCAGGTTTATGCTAGGAATGCCCTTGTCATGCATCCCAAAGCACCATAACATCGAGAGTCATACCCTACCTCTGCGATCTCTCAAGTGCCCCGAGTCTAAAAAATTGTCAAAATTTGACGGACTATTTTTTCCAATCCAGGACACATATGGTCAATTTGTTTGATCCAGTGGGGTCATGTGAGGCTCCTCTACAATGGCCTATCTTGATTTTCAACGACTTGGAGCCATTTTCAATTAGTAGCATTTTTTCGCCTGCTCCAAAAACTGTCAATTGCTTGCAAGGAAAAGTTGCAAGATTGGCTAGAATTGATTCGGTTCGTCGTATGCACAAACCAACATCGTGAGCACATCCAGGTGGGAAGTTTTACGCTAGGAATGCCCTTGTCATACATGCCAAAGCACCAAAACTTTGAGAGTCATACCCTACCAATGCAATGTAGAAGTTGCTTGACAACTTTTTTGACAACAATGATAATTTTTGCTCAAATTGTATCTAGTCTCAATCTATGACCCCTATGACTCAATAATGACTCAAATAATTATCCATGATTATACAAGAATCAAGAATTCTCATGATTGACCAAGGACACATCACATATACTCAAAACATAGTGACAAAACATTGACACACAAAATAGTCACAAAACATTGTCACATATTATTCAAAAATTTGCCTCTAAATATGGTCAAATTAGCTCTTGGCTATTTGATTATACAAAAAATTGTCTTACAAATCATCTTATGGGCTTTTATAAAAAATTTGGCATTACAATATGTGCGATTCAGCTCATCGCCATTTTAATATACAAATCATCTCATGGGCTTTTATACAAATTTTGGCATTACAATATGTGTGATTCAGCTCATTGCCATTTTAATATACAAAATTTGGCATGTACATATGTACAAATCAGCTCATTGCCACTTAAATATACAAAATTATGCCCCTAAACATGTAAAAATCAGCTCATGGGCATTTATACATACAAAAAATGAATATAGAACAATTCGTCGATGATTTATACAAAATTCTCAAAATCATTCTACTTTGAACTATAGAATCAATCAAATGAGCCTTCAGGATCGACTCTAACCTATATTATGTCAAGTATTGCCTCGTGGTCAGATTCATGAAATTTCCATAAAATCTTGTTATGAGGTCTACCACAATACTTCATCAAATGAATATTTGTTGCAACAACAAGGTTAGAGAAATGAAGAATATGTCTGTGTGTTTCAAAGTCCTCGAACAACTAAACATCAAAATTCTTTATAGGGTATCTCTGAAGCCATGTTCCTATTATGACAACAGACCCTATTGGGTACTCAATACCCTCTCTGTCAGTGATTGTGGTTGTCAATTTTCTTTTTGGCTCAACACAACAACACAAATAGTCATCTATTCCTTCTTCATTGTTCTCTTTTGCAACAACTGCATACACATGACCTGCATTTTATAAAGTGTTAATTAATACAAAAAATAAAGTATGATGTACAACAAAATGAGCCAAAAAGAATACTTGCAAAAAAATTAACTCAAAAAATCACCAGAATCCACTAGGCCAGATACATGGTCAAAATCCACTGATGTCTCCATCTGGCTCAATTGTAGTGCTTTGGTAATTTGATATGAATCAATGGGAACCAATGGTCTACAAGACCATTTGTCAACCCACTCTTTTGATTCACATTCTTCCCACAAACAATACATGCATGAAGAGCAAAAGAATACCATTTGTCTCGTATAAATTACCAGTGAACTTGAATTTGAACTCATAAATGAGTGCATGTCACTCGATCCTGCAACTGTACAACAATCTAGATAGTTTTCAATGTTAGATTTAGTGATCAACTAAAAATATCTACGAACCAATGACGTACCTGGATTACCTAGACCCATCGTAGACTTACACCATCGCACAACTATTTCTGCATCTACCAACTCAGCACCACCTTTGTACTTCAATTCTTCCCTGGCTAGGGCTCTTTTCACACATGCCCCTGCACCATTGTGCTCTCCCTTACCATGTCCAGCCTCAGTGAAATTCCAAAAATGTTGTACACCTCTTATCACATGCATCCTTTTCAACCAATAAAACATCCTTGCATTCTTGGATTGTGCAGTGCAATTATTTGACCATATTAAGTGTCAGTTGTATTGTATGTTCCTTTCCCTTAAACTATCATAGAAAAATTTAAAGCATCCTTGTACAAACTCTGATGAATGAATACAATCATCACCTATGTAGATGTGATACTCTCTTACAACCTTTCTATCCTCCTCTGTGCTATCATTTGCATGCATAAATGCTATGTGTACAAAAATAGAAACTTGTATAGAGTGATAATACATGGATTGCACTTCATTTTGAGGTTGTGCCAAGGGGAAATGTGTCCTTACATAACTTGAATTTCTCATCCAGCCATCGAGCTCTATGTGTATGCATTATGTACTCATAAACTAGTTTCTCTTGAAACATTTTCATAAATTGAGCTACACATATATCATTTTTCACTAGCTCACATCTCTTCAAATCTTTTCCATATTTAACTCCATATGTGATTGTCTTGTATTTTCTGAAAGAAACTAGTTTCGTACCAATTTCATGTGTGCTCTCCAAATGTATGCATCTTGGTAAACATTGCAAACCACCACATATACCACAAGAACCTTCCAAACAAGGCATCTTATAATAAATGCAACCATCATGTCTATTACATAGCACACTTGAAATAAATTCTCTTGCCGACTTCAGAGATGCTTGTATATTACATTCCTGCAAAACATAGTTAGTGTGCAAAGTAGAACAAATATGACGAAAAATATCATAATGCATGGAAAATTCAATATGCATCCTACAACAACACGTGGTGCGTACATGATTAATATTAATATAAAAAGTTTTTGCTGTTTCAAAAAATATTTGAGAAATTTTTATTTGAAGAAACTTTTGAAGGAATCTTTCATAAACTTTAGTTTGAGTCATATCCAAATAGTGTTTCGCATGTGGCTCATGATTTTTAGACCCAATTGGCCTTCTAACAACATCTCTTTGGTTGGGCGATACTCGTGTTGTCATGCCAAAAATTTTCAATTAATGTTTTTAGTGCATCAACAACAACCTTGTCTTTGCGTGGTAGTCTACTCAAGAATGCCCAAAGAGAATTATTGTTAGGTTCCTCTATTTGTTCTCACCTCTTTAATGCTTTACTTAATGTTGTTCTACTAACATTTAATGACTTACTTTTTTTTCTTATCAAACAATCTTTTTTTATTTTCTTGCTCATTATGGTTGATGTAATGACTCGTCGAGTAGCATTAGAATCTTTACTACGTGATTTTGAACCAATAGATTGATATGCATCAAATAGATTTCTAACAATAGTTCTTTCATTGTTACTTTCAGATGATCTTAGGCCTAGAATTGTCATTGTCTCTCTAAAATTCAAATATTTAATCATTTGAACAATTAATTGACATCTTGCGGTTTGATTTAAGTTTTTAAAATAGTTTTGCCATACTCTTTTAACCATTCTCCTACAAGTTCGTTCATTCATTTTATTGGGCATTGACTTTAATATATTCTCATCAATGTCAATTAGATACTTTGGTTTCCTACGAATGATTCTAGGAGGTGTTAACATCGGTGTATTATGTACATTCAATTCATCAAGTAGAGAAGGTGTAATATGTTCATCATTTAATTCATTATTCAATGCGGTATCTTCTTCAATTGCATTAGGCTCAAACAATAAATTATCAAATGTTTCTTCTTCAATTGCATTAGGTGCATTATATTCATTTGGTAAATCGAATTGAGATGTTGAGGATGACATACCTTCTTCTCCCATTGTTCTTATGTCACGCAATTTCTTCATACACTGCCTTTGTCTTTCCTTTTGAGCCTCTTGTTGTTCCATTGTTTCTCGCTTGTTCTTTCCCATGGTTAATATCAGTTGACCTAAATAGAATCATATTACATATATATGTAAAGAAAAGTTCAAAAATAAATAAATAACCATAAATATGCATCTTATCACTATTTTTTGGAATCAAACTATTAAACAATCACAATTCAATCATTTGAAACCATGAAAAAACAAAAACTAATAAAAACAACAATTCATTCATTTGAAATCATGCAAAAACAAAAAATTCACTTACTTTTATGTATACAACAGTGATAGAAGTGCAGACACAGTTCCAGTGGGGCCTTCAACGACCTCAAAAACTTTGTTTGAGGTCATTGAGGCTCTTGGGAAACTAAAACTATGTTTATAAACTACATACATGTTGTTAGACCATAAAATGTTGACAAGCCCAACGGTATTCTTTTTTCCCATTCTAGGCTGATAAGTAGCACGTACACGCTACTAGGCCTAAAAAATGTTATCGCAAGGTAATGAATAATGGGAATAGTACCCCATACATGCTTATGAGTAATAAGTACTGTGTATGTGCTACTAAGCCTTAAAAAGTTATGGCGGGGTAGGGAACTAATAGTTTCAGTACCTCACATGTACTATTGAGAGAGGTAGAGAGAGAGAGAGAGAGAGAGAGAGAGAGAGAGAGGAGGGGTATGGAGGAAGGGAGAGGGAGAGAGGGAAGGAGGGAAGGAGAGAGAGGGAGAGAGGGAGAGAAGAGGGGGGAAAGGGAGAGAGAGGGAGAGAGGTAGAGGGAGGGAGAGAGAGAGGGAGAGAGGGAAGGAGGGAGAGAGAGGGAGAGAGGGAGAGAAGGAGAGAAGAGGGGGGGAAGGGAGAGAGAGGGAGAGAGGTAGAGGGAGGGGGAGAGAGAGAGAGGTAGAGGAAGGGACAGAGAGAGAGATAGAGGAGGGAGGGACAGAGGAAGGGAGAGGAGAGTGAGGGAGAGAAGAAAGAGGGGGGAGGGAGAGGGAGGGAGAGGAGAGGGAGAGAGAGGGAGAGAGGGAGAGAAGAGGGGGGAAGGGAGAGGTAGATGGAGGGAGAGAGGGAGAGAAGAGGGGGGAGGGAAGGTAGAGAGAGGGTAGGAGGGAAGGAGGGAGAGGGAGAGAGGGAGAGAAGAGGGGGGAAGTGAGAGAGGTAGAGGGAGAGAGGTAGAGGGAGGGAGAGAGAGAGAGGGAGAGAGGGAAGGAGGGAAGGAGGGAAGGAGGGAGAGGGA